>NW_028261386.1:129800955-130100955 GCF_051295495.1 Thamnophis sirtalis
GTTTTAACACACTCCACATGGAAAACTTTCTTGGAAAAACCTTCAGAGGCTTCAGCCCGGTCCAGCACTCTGTCATTTGGCTTGCTCCAGAAGAACAGGCAAACCCTTTTCTCCAACATTCGCACTTCATAGCTCTCTTGTTGCTGCTTGCAAGTCAAGATGTTGGTTGTGACTGTACAACCTCATGCAATTGTATTGTCCCAATGCTGCCTATGTCCAGGTCCTACATGACCCTCTTTTCCTCCAGGAAGAGAGTAGAGGTAGTGTAAGTTGTGTAAAACCCTGGACTTAGCATCTGGGTAGTATAACATTTGTATCTCTGTGCTCTGAAATTTCGAGGAAGAACAGATGGTATCAGTGGTGGGATTCAGCCGGTTCGCACCTATTCGGGAGAACCGGTTGTTAACTTTCTAAGCAATCTGGAGAACCAGTTGTTGGAAGAAATCTCCTTCTGTTTTTTCCCCCATTTTACAGGACTAATCCTATAAGGAAGGATCAACACATTCTGGTGTTGTTTCCAGTCTGATCTTTATTGCCCTGCTCTTAGAGAAACCGCCTCTCCGGTTAACCCTTATGACATTGTAACAGCTAAGGCAAAGCGCCCATTGACTTGAGTGATGTTGAGTTGGCCACGCCCACCCAATCACATGACCACTGAGCCCTGCCTACCCAGCTGGTCATTAGGGCAGAGAACCGGTTGTTAAATTATTTGAATCCCACCACTGGATATATGTGTGTGTGTGTGTGTGTGTGTGTGTGTGTGTGTGTGTTTGTGCTGATAAATAAATAAAGGGAGACTAGTATAGATCTATTTCAAGCTATTTAGCTCTCATCAGCTAGCCATACCCTTACTGGGATTTGAACCTGGGCTATATTACATACTAGGCAGACATCTTAGCCATTAGGCCACAGGCTCTTATCCATTATCAGCAAAGGTGATGGTATATATATATATACCAGCACCATTCTGACAGGTCCTTGAGAGAAGTCTTTTTCCCGTCCTTAATGACCTGTTTGGTGAGCACATTAAAATAAGCTTGGACTTAAATAGGTGAGGTATCTATTCCTAGTTTCTGGACCTCTCTTCTACGTCAAGTCAGATTAGTTCCATCTCTGCTGGCCTTCTGTTAGTAGGGTACACTATGTTCATTGAGAATTTAATTTGCTGTGGTAAAATAGGATTAATCTAGTGCTGGTTTATTTTCTAATTAGATTTTAATGTAAATACTTGATTGCTTTATTGTCATCAACTTCGAGCATTTGTTTTTCATGAATAATGTGAGATGATGAGTTATTTTCCAGAACATGCTTCTGAATCCAAAGGAAATGTTTGTACACCTTATTGCTATTATAAATGGAGGGCCCTTGTCTTGTCTAAAAGAAAAAAAAAATCGAACGGATGCAATCCTGTACATATGAAGTTGTTTTAACCTATGAAACATTTTGATAGGTCCTACGCCATTCAAAATTATGTTTTGCCACTCTCTTGGTCTTAAGTGGGCAATCTTGTTCATTGATAATTACGAGAGTGATGCTTATCGTGGGATTCAGATAACTCATCAAACTTAATTATGTACTTCTATAATGTCATTGGCATGTGGGCAGTGGTGGGTTTCAAAAATTGTTCGAACCTACTCTGTGGGTGTGGCCTCCCTTGTGGGAGTGGCTTGCCGCCCATGTGACCAGATGGGAGTGGCTTGCTGCCCATGTGACCGGATATGAAGATGCCGACGACACGTGTCAGAACCACCTTAAATTACCTCACACACAGCACTGGCATGCATAAGAATATGATGTAAACTTGTTTTTGAAAAGGCATCTTTGGTTTGCGTTAAAACAACTTCAACACACACAATGTTCTGATTGCACCACAAACGCAGTAGTCATCCTTACCTTTCACAGAGGCACTGAGTTTTATAACTATGAGCATGATAGTGTAGAATAATCATATCCAAGGATCAGTGGTGGGTTTCAAAAATTGTTCAAACCTACTCTGTGGGTGTGGCTTCCTTTGTGGGAGTGGCTTGCCGCCCATGTGACCGGATGGGAGTGGCTTGCCTCCCATGTGACCGGATATGAAGATGCCGACGACACTTGTCAGAACCACCTTAAATGACCTCACACACAGCACTGGCATGCATAAGAATATGGTGTAAACTTGTTTTTGAAAAGGCATCTTTGGTTTGCGTTAAAACAACTTCAACACACACAATGTTCTGATTGCACCACAAACGCAGTAGTCATCCTTACCTTTCACAGAGGCACTGAGTTTTATAACTATGAGCATGATAGTGTAGAATAATCATATCCAAGGATCAGTGGTGGGTTTCAAAAATTGTTCAAACCTACTCTGTGGGTGTGGCTTCCTTTGTGGGAGTGGCTTGCCGCCCATGTGACCGGATGGGAGTGGCTTGCCACCCATGTGACCGGATATGAAGATGCCGACGACACTTGTCAGAACCACCTTAAATGACCTCACACACAGCACTGGCATGGAGAAGAATAGGATGTAAACTCGTTTTTTAAAAGGCATCTTTGGTTTGCGTTAAAACAACTTCAACACACGCAATGTTCTGATTGCATCACAAACGCAGTAGTGTGAAAGGTAAAATTAGATGATTCCTCAGGGTGCATATCCCATTCATTTTGGTCCCAGACACCTTCTTTTTCCTTCCTTTTTTTTTCACCAGGATGGAGCTGGGATAAGGAGATGGGATAGCTGCTCTGAGAAGAAGGGCCAAGAGACAGGGAGGAACAAAACCTGGGATGGCGATGATATTGAATGATTAGAAGTAAAACTGGAAGGGAAGGAGAGAGCTGCTCTGCTTAGACAGTATAAAAAGGATTAAAATTCGGCATCAGGCAGGTAGTGTCTTCCAGCCAATGGCTAGTCTTCAAAGAGATCTGCATTTTAAGCAACGTATCTATAGGTATTTGTTGTGGCCCAGCAGGAGCCGTTGGAGCTGACACCAGACTCCGACAGCGAGGGGCCCTATGAGTCGGCTCTGGAGGATGTGGAGGACCCTGGACAGGGTTCCGACTCAGAGCAGGGTACAGAGAGGCTGGTTGGCCACCAGGAGGCACCTGAGCCTTGGACCAGTGGGGAGGAGACAAGGGAGAGTGATCCGGACGCCAGCAGTGAGTTGTTCCTGGATGCCCGGCACCGAAGAGCTAATAGGCGTCAGGAACAGTTGCGCAAGTACAGGAAGTAATTGCACTCAGCTGGTGGTCATTAGGCTCCTCTCCAGACTATAAAAAGGACTGCTTGTGCACACGCCCCTCTTGCAGAAGTCAACGCAGGAATTAATGTTGGAGAACATGATTGTGAGCTTGGCAGGCTGGATTGCTGCCACGGCTTATCTGTGCTGGATTGCTGCCCAAGCTTGTCTGTGCCGGTTTGCTGCCAAGGACCTGTCCGTCTGTTAATTAAATATCGTAACTTATCTTTGGCTCGGAGTGTGCTTTGGTGTGGAATGAGGGGGGTCAGAACAGGTATCTATACCAGGATTTCCCACCTATGCAAAATCTTTTATGTAGAATGACCCCTTCCCAATTCTTGGTGGGAAGGAAGACATTCACGCTTTATTTATCTGCATTACTTCATTCATTTGTATTAGCCATGCTCACTCTGGAGTAACTGCTAAAGTTTTTGACTGATTCTTACTTGGGCACCCTGGTGCTGATATTGGCGACCGATCTGCTATGAGCTGTTAATTAAAGCTTTCCTCAGTGTCCTGGAATGTCTGATCCGGCGTTCTTCCAATGCAACATAGAACATTTTTTGTCTGAAAGTGTATCTTAGTTTACTCTTGGGGTCAGCTAAACCTGCAGCTTAAGGGGTTTGAGGAGAACAAATGTTGGCCCATGTAAAAACTCTACTGACTCGAGGTCCCATACCAGGAACCAATGTGTAATTGTAAAATTATTGTGTTTGTTTAGATCTTCGGTAAATTTCTCTGTGTTGGAGTTACAAACTGTTTACTGATTGTGTTAATGTACAATTGAACTGTGGTTTGTTACATCACAATTGCGTGGATTCGTACACCTCAGTGTGCTAAAAAGTTCATGACACTTTCCTGGCATCCCCTAGGAACTCCTTCCCCCCCCCACCTCACTCCACAATAAAAAGCGATGTCTTTTTTTAAATGACTTGCTGTAGAAAACAATTTATAATCTGCCTTGGAGGCGATTTTAAGGCTAGGTTCCCATATTATTCTGAAACAGTCTTTTATCCAATCATGTTTATCAAACATGCCATGATGGAGTGGGCTTCCTAACACTAAATCTTAATCTATAGTTTACACTTCATGATGGATGGCTTTATACAACATGCTTGGTTAAAACCAGATAAATGCTAGTGTGCGGCTTAACAAAATGTTTTTGCCACTGAATTAGCAAAGAGATGGAATTGGATTTGAGGAATAGCTACAGTATATGTATTTATTATTATTATTATTTTCTCTTATAAAGCATAACAGTTAGCTGGAAGTAGGAATTGTGGATTCTTGATGATGATGATCTTCCTAATATTGCTGTAGTATAGTAATTATGATGCTTTTGACTCATGCCATTAGAATTGACTTTGTGGGTTTAGTTAGTTAGTTAGCAGTTAGCAGTTAGACTTATATACCACTTCATAGGGCTTTCAGCCCTCTCTAAGCGGTTTACAGAGTCAGCATATCGCCCCCACAGTCTGGGTCCTCATTTCACCCACCTCGGAAGGATGGAAGGCTGAGTCAACCTTGAGCCGGTGAGATTTGAACCGCCGAACTGCGGTTAGCAGTCAGCTGAAGTGGCCTGCAGTACTGCACCCTAACCACTGCGCCACCTTGGCTCTGTTCTTGGAGATTTTAATCTGATACCTAAAGGTTTTAACCGCAGCTGTAAAAATACCATAAATACATAAGACTGGAATAAACTGGATAGTTAAGTTGGCCCAATAAAATAGATGTGCAGAATTTGGCCAATCGTGGTTGGTGGAGGGGCCCTGGCAACCTAGAATATGAGTAAGAAAGCATAAGGAATCCTAGCAAATATATCTAATATTTCTAGTCATCCAACAATTGAAATAGGACTGGGCATGATATTTACTGAAATAACACTGCGAGAAAAGTTATTTTGGCACAGTCATAGATAAGCAGTTACTTTTGAAATTATTCCTAGATATTGGATTGCCAGATGCTCAAAAGTGGAATCAAAGCAATCTTACAGTACTTCTGATTAATGAAAACCTCAGCACTTTATATAATATTAAAATATTATCTGCCTTACATTTACAAGAGCCGAGGTGGCGCAGTGGTTAGAGTGCTGTACTGCAGGCCACTTCAGCTGACTGTTATCTGCAGTTCGGCTGTTCAAATCTCACTGGCTCAAGGTTGACTCAGCCTTCCATCCTTCCGAGGTGGGTAAAATGAGGACCCAGACTGTGGGGGCGATATGCTGACTCTGTAAACCGCTTAGAGAGGGCTGAAAGCCCTATGAAGCGGTATATAAGTCTAACTGCTATTGCTATTGCTATTGCTGTAGCTGAAGATTTTACTTTGCAGTAATTTCCCACACCCTTCCCAATCTAGTTCCTGCAACAATAGAATTGAAATTAATAGCACAAGTTCAGAGTCGTTATGTTTAATGGCTTCCTATTTTTGAATTGAAACCCTATTTTTAAAGCTGTCTTTCGAAGAGCAGTTGAAGGACACGCAACCTCCCACTTGGGCCACCCAAATTCAAATGTCATCTCTTGATATGGTTTCTCCATCCAATTCCAAGTCTGATCAGATCCAAAAGCCAAGGAAGCTTTCAAGTAAGTAAGCTTTGAGAAATGTGGCTGCCCAATATGATATTGCAGCACTTAGATATGGCACGTCCTTGAAGTCACTTGCAATGTGCTCTACATGAGGCAGCCCTTGAAGAGTGTTCGAAGACTCCAATTAGTCCAGAATGCAGCCGCACGAGCGATTGTGGGTGCACCTCGGTTCACCCACGTAACACCTATCCTCCGCGAGCTGCACTGGCTGCCTATTGGTCTCCGGATACGCTTCAAGGCGCTAGTCGTCACTTATAAAACCCTTCATGGTATTGGACCTGGGTACTTGAGAGACCGCCTGCTGCCAATTACCTCCACCAGACCGATTAGATCGCACAGACTAGACCTCCTCCGAATTCCATCCGCCGGCCGGTGTCGACTGGCGACTACCCGGCGGAGAGCCTTCTCTGTTGCTGCTCCGGCCCTCTGGAACGAACTCCCCATGGAGATTCGCACCCTCACACCCTCCAGGCCGTCCGCAAAGCCCTTAAAACCTGGCTGTTCCGACAGGCCTGGGGCTAAAGAATCATTGACCCTATCTCGAATGGTATGATTGTTGCTCTTTTTAATTATGTATTGTTTTGTGTTGTTGTCAACGGTCTGTATCCCTCTTCCTTTGCTTGAGTTGTGAGCCGCCCTGAGTCCCTTCAGGGAAAAGGGCGGCATACAAATGAAATAAAACTCTAAACTCTAAACTCAACACAAATGAGAAAAATATTTGACAACTTTTATGCCGCAACATCTCAGAAAAAGCTTTTTTAAAAGCTCCATTTGAACAACTGGACTCCATGGAAAGATGTGGGAAATTTCAAGGAGCCAGTTTGATCTAGGGTAGAAACTGGGAGATGGTGAGTTCTAGTCCCACCTGAGCCAAGAAAGCCAGATGGATGACTTTGGGCCAATCACTCTCTCTTAGCTCAAGTCACACCAGGGTTGTTGTGGGGAAAATAGGAGCAGAAAGGTGTGTTAAATATGTTCACTGTCTTGAGTTATTTCTAAAACTAATAAAGACAGGTTAAAAATAAAAAATACAAATTTTTGTAGGCATTGTTCAGTGATAGACGGAAGGTTTGCCAATATTTGGACTTGATTGAAACATCATGTTTTATGTTCTTCCAATGTAACTTATTTATGAAAATAAATTTGGGTTATGATTTTCTCAGTACAAATAATGTATATATTTTGAACATATTAGTCGTACTAAGTCCCACTCTTCCTGTTGTTTGTGATAAATAATTTCTTTAGTGTTGGGCCCAATCTCACATTCCCAAAGTAGGAAAACTTTCTTCTATAGCTAAAGTAGATAATTGGAGGGAAATTTAATGTCCCCACCTTAAGGTTAGTTACTCAAAAATAGAATATCTCTGTGTATGGAAGAAACAGTGAAAGGCATTTCTGGAAAATGTACACTAAAATGTCTTTTTTAAGCAGTAAGGGACATGGAAGCTGAACCATGACTTGTAAAACCAAGATTAGTAAAAAAAAGTCAATGTTACTTTATCCCTTGAAAAATCTTGGCTGAATTCTATCGATTTTCCTCAATATTTCAATGCATTGGCGCTGGTCCAGTTTAAAACAGCACAGCAACTGTTAAATTATCGTCTCTCGCACTAAGACTCCATCTGTGTGCCTTTTTGTATACCTGCAGAATATAAATATGCTCCAGCATAAAAGCTGTTGTGGAGCAGTGGTTAGGGTGCAGTACTGGAGGCCACTTCAGCTGACTGTTATCTGCAGTTCAGCGGTTCTAATCTCACCGGCTCAAGGTTGACTCAGCCTTCCATCCTTCCGAGGTGGGTGAAATGAGGACCCAGACTGTGGGGGCGATATGCTGACTCTGTAAACCGCTTAGTGAGGGCTGAAAGCCCTATGAAGCGGTATATAAGTCTAACTGCTATTGCTATTGCTACTTGAGTTACGCCATGATTTTGTGGTTGAGATGGCTCCTATGGCACTAATTCTTCATGACCACAAGGGGACAATGGGGTATAGATAGAGAGGTAAGCAGAGGTGGTATTCCGCAGGTCCAGCCCGGTTCGACCTGGTGCGGCCGAACCGGTAATGGCAGCAGCGGGAGACTCCGCCCCACCTGTCCAGATGTCATTACGGACGCTTTGCGCATGCGCAGAAGCACCGCATGTGAGCACCCCCGGTTCCGAACTGGTAGCGAAGTTAAGAGGATTTCATGCCTGGAGTTAAGAATTTATTATGTAACCTCTCTTGGTTTATACTTTGCCCACCAGCTTTGAGACAGGGAAACTTTAAGATATATGGATTTCAATTCCCAGAATTCCCCAGTCAGGAGTTGAAATCCACACATTTTAAAAGTTGCCAAGTTTGAAAAACACTAAGAGATTGCTAATCATTCCCCCACCCCCAGGTAGACACATCCCAGCATGTGTTCTTCTATTTTCCTTCTGATAGGCTGAGCTACATTTTGCATGTCCCTAAATTGTATTTTCTGTAAATAAATCGACTTCCATTGATGTTGTCAAACCGACTTCCCCTAATCATCGCTCAGATCAGATTCCCAGTCTTAGGAACACACACATGTGGAAGACTTCCAGCTCCAAAGTTTTCCTTACTGCTTTCTTTCTGACAAATGATCATCTTTGGGGTCAGGATAAATATTTATTGAGATAAGTTGGTTTTGCTTTGAGACAAGCTAGGAGGGAGTGCTTGGTTTTTCTCCATAAAGCCTTTGACAATGATGTTCTTTTAGCAACTTTTGCTCTCCCTTGTTCTTACTTTGGGATCATTTGTTCATTCATAAATTCAAATTAGATGCAAGGCAGTGGTGGGATTCAGCCGGTTCGTACCCATTCAGGAGAACAGGTTGTTAACTTTCTAAGCAGTCCGGAGAACCGATTTGTTGGAAGAAAACTCCTTTTGTTTTTCCCCACTTTACACGGCTAATCCTGTAAGGAAGGCAGGAAGGAAACATTTCTAGCTAATCTTTGTTGCCCTGCTTACAGAAACTGCCTCTCTGGTTAACCCTTATGACATTGCAACAGCTAAGGCGAAGTGCCCATCGACCTAAGTGACCTTGAGTTGGCCACGCCTACCTGGTCACATGATCACCAAGCCACGCCTACCCAGCTGGTCATTAAGGAAGAGAACCGGTTGTTAAATTATTTGAATCCTACCACTGATGCAAGGGTAGAGAAGATGTGGGAGTATCTCTTACTCCTTATTGCTATAATACATCCATATGCCTGCATTTTCATTATTTATTTTTATTATTGCTGTCTTTTCATTGTTTATCGTTTCAATGTTTTACTATTGTTAGTTTTACATTTTTTTAGAATTTGACCTTCTACTGTTGTAAGTTCAGAATAGCCCATGGGCGCGATGGGCGGCAAATTAATTTAAAAAATAAATAAATACATTCTATCCATCCCAACCTTTTGGAGAATTGCAAGTGGCAATTCCCTGGTGTTCATGTAAATAATATCATAAATATCATGCGTACTCAGACACAAAGTGCTGAATATAAAGAGGGAACGATGTATTGTGCAGTTCTATTTTGAAGGTGAGTAGAAATTATCTTATTAGTGAATAATTTTGTATTGTACAGCGCTACCAGATCTGGTTTGCAGAAAAGAGTTTTGTTTCTTGCCATTGTGTGATTGTCTAGATATTATAGATCAGCTCTGGTGTCAGTATAGATCCCTCATGGCGAACCTACAGCATGTGTGCCTGAAGTGGCATGTGAAGCCATGTTGCTTGGCACACGGGGCATCGACCATTCCGCATTCTTGAATAGTAGGCAAATCTTCCTTCTTCCAGTATTGCGCCACCAACAGTCTTGCTGCCGTTATAAAATGCAAAATCAAGTTAGTCTCTATAACTGTACAATCAGTAATTACACCTAACAGGAATAACCGAGGAGTAAACTTTATCCTCTTTTTAAGAACATTTTGCATAATCCACCATATTTTTACCCAAAATGCTTTAACCTTTTTACAATAGCCTTGATGTTCTTACGAGCAACTCCCATGGAGACGTTTATTGCAAGTGGATCAAATACTTTTAAATATACCTCAACTTAACCACCACAACTGAATCCAAATTTTCTGTTGCTAATTGTGACGGTTGTTAGGTGAGTTTTGCCCCATTTTACGACCTTGTGTGCCACAATTGTTAAGTGAATTGCCGCAGTTGTCAAGTTACTTAACATGGTTGTTGAATGGATCTGGCTTCCCCATTGATTTTGACAGGAGCTCACAAAAGAGGATCATATGACTTTGAGGCATCATCATAAATATGAACCAGTTGCTAAGTGTTCAAATTTTGATGGTTATAAATCAAGGACAATCTGTAAATATGTTTTTGTGCGATGGGGATGGATCAAAAGGTGTAGTTCTACTGATACAGTGAAATTTTTCAGCTCAATGAAAACATTGCTGATTATATACTGTATACTGTATACTTGAGAGACCGCCTCCTGCCAATTACCTCCCTAAGACCTATCAGATCACACAGATTAGGCCTCCTCCGAGTTCCATCTGCCAGTCAGTGTCGACTGGCAACTATGCGGAGGAGAGCCTTTTCAGTAGTAGCTCCGACCCTTTGGAACGATCTCCCCGTGGAGATTCGCACCCTCACCACCCTCCAGACCTTCCGTACAGCCCTTAAGACCTGGCTATCCCGTCAGGCCTGGGGATAAAGATTGTAATCTGCCCCCACCCGAATGATGAATGAATGTTGTGTTCTATTTTTACTTATGTGTTGTTTATGTCTCATTGTTTTGTATTCCCCTCCCCATAAATTGTAAGCCGCCCTGAGTCCCCTCAGGGAAAAGGGCGGCCTATAAATAATAAACAAATACAAAATACAAACAAATACAAATACAAATACAAATATATACTGAATATATTGGTTTAGATTAAATACTTCTGCTGTTCAAGTCAGCATTCAGGTCTCTTGGAAGGGCGAAGTGCCTTCTTTCCCATGTATTGATGAGCTTGCCTTATTTGTCTTACATTCAGGAAATAGCAATAGCAGTTAGACTTATATACCGCTTCATAGGGCTTTCAGCCCTCTCTAAGCGGTTTACAGAGTCAGCATATTGCCCCCAGCAACAATCCGGGTCCTCATTTTACCCACCTCGGAAGGATGGAAGGCTGAGTCAACCCTGAGCCGGTGAGATTTGAACAGCCGAACTGCAGAACTGCAGTCAGCTGAAGTAGCCTGCAGTGCTGCACTCTAACCACTGCGCCACCTCGGCTCTATAAAGTCCTGTAGAATCTCTTAGCATTGGGTTAAAAAAAAGTAAGCTTTTTTCCATAGAAGGTATGAGATTCTAGGTCTCCATAAGCCACTGATCTAGTTGGTTCTTATGCTCAATGTTTTAAATGAGCCAGTCTGGGCATGCCACACAATCCATTTACCCAATCTTACACATGGCTTCCAACAAATCACGCATATCAAGTCAGAAGCGTTCTGGGCTGTGGTCAAAGCTTTTCCCCACTTGCTTCTTAATGGTTTATTCTTCATGTTATCTGGCGTAATCTTAAAAGTGGGTCAAATTTAGCAGTTCAGTACAGCTTGCCAGAACAAATTGCATTTAGCGGCACAGTCCTTCTGCCTTGCATCAAATCCTGGAGCACAAAACAGGAACAACTTCTCTTGTAGACAAGGAGTCTGTAGGTTCAAGGGCCTCTGTTGAGTCATAAAGAAAAATTGAAGTTGAGCTGTTCCCAACTTTAAAAAAAAAACTTTTTATTGTGGTTCTTTTGGCTCCACTAGAGATGTCGGAGAACTTCATTCAGATCCTATTTTTATGTAAACGAGCTCTCATTTACACTTTCCAGAACTGCTGTGTACATTGGAACATAACTTTTCATCTGGATTTCGCACTTTGCCAAATTTTGGGATGCAGTTTTCGGCAACAACATTTGCAGACCAAATTGAATGCATTAGGAAAGTTACAACAGCATGCATGTGTTAAGGAAGATTATCTGTGCAAGCAAACACATAGAACTGTTTTGCTTTTTAAAAAAAAAAGAAATCACAGAATAAGGTAGACGTTTGATGAAACAGAAGCATGATGGAGTTCATATATCAGACGGTCACGCAGGCCCTTGTCACCTCAAGGCTCGATTATTGCAATGCTCTCTACATGGGGCTACCCTTGAAAAGCGTTCGGAGACTACAGCTAGTCCAGAATGCAGCCGCGCGAGCGATATTGGGTGTACCGAGATACACCCATAGTACAGTTGTCCTCCGCGAGCTGCACTGGCTGCCAATTGATCTCCGGACACAATTCAAGGTGTTGGTTATTACCTTTAAAGCCCTACATGGCTTAGGACCAGCCTATCTGCGAGACCGCCTACTGCCATACACCTCCCAATGGCCGATAAGATCCCACAGGGTGGGCCTCCTTCGGATACCGTCAGCCGGTCAGTATCAGCTGGCGGGCCCCCGGAGAGAGCCTTCTCTGTGGCTGCTCTGACCCTGTGGAATCAGCTACCCCCAGAGGTCCGGACCTTACCCACTCTCATGGCCTTCAGGAAAGCCGTTAAAACCTGGCTGTTCTGGCAGGCCTGGGGCTGTTGACCTTAGTGTTAAGGTCCAGCCCCGATTAGAACGTATGCGTGTTGTGTATTTTAAACTATTTTTTAATTTATTTTGCTTTTCTTTTTTTCTTCTTTCATTGTAAGCCATCCGGAGTCCTCCGGGATTGGGCGGCCTATAAATTTAATAAATGAAATGAAAATGAAATATAAAACTGAAATGAACGGAATTTAGATGAATCTGTATATCCCTAAGTTCCATCTTTGATAGAAAGTCTTCAGTGTTTTAAGAACTTTATGTGCCCTTCAGTTTTAAATGCTCTTAGTCATCCATCCCCTTTTTCTTAAAATAAAGGAATTTAGCTGTTACATAGCCAAAGCAATACATTTGACTTTGTTGTATTCCGAGAATAAACTTGAAACTACAAACGAAAATTATTAACAAGGAGCTCTTAGGCTCAGTTCAAATAGTTCATTTTCAACTAGTTTGACTTCAGCAAAATGCAGTCAATAACATTTTGAATCAAGTCAAAAGTTGTGAAAAATACTTAGAGAATTCAGAATAGTCAACCTGTAATGACATGCAGATAGTCCTCGGCTTATGACCACAACTGAATCCAACATTTCTGTTGCTAAGTGAGTGAGATTTGCCCCATTTCATGACCTTCCTTGACAAAGCAGTTAACTGAATCACTGCAGTTGTTAAGTTAGTCACACAGTTGTTAAGTGAATCTCATTGACTTTGCTTGTCCAACAGTTGCACAAGATGATCACATGACCGGGGAGAGTGGGAGGGAAGGATGAATATTAGGTTTGACGAGAGGTGTTAGATTTTAATGTAATTTGATTCCACATGTATACTGTCTTCTCTTATTTTTTCTTTAAAACTAGGATATGTTAAGTATATTGATATGGAAGCGGAAATACACCAAGGAGAGGAAGAATGGGAAACAGAGGAGAGAAGAAAGATAGGAAGAGAGGGATCGGAGAGAGGGTAAGGGTGGAAGATGAGGAGGATAAGGAGGAGTGGAATGAAGAGAGAGGAGAAGGAGAAAGGAAGGGGAAGTAGAGTAGGAAAGGATGATGGAGGGAAGAAAGGAGGTAGGAGAGAGGTAGAAGAAAGAGGTGTATGGAGAGCAGAAGAGCTAATAATGGGTTTTTATTTTTGGGGGGCATTGATGACAAGAGGAACTGATGTAATTACTACTTAATACAATAGGATATTGGCTATGTAATAGTATACATGTGATTGTATGTTAAATAAAAAAAGGATGATCACATGACCACAGTACACTGTGATCCTTATAAACACATTCCAGCTGTCAAGCCCCCAAATGTTGATCATGTGGCCATGAGGATTCTGCAGTGGTTGTAAGTGTGAAAACGGTCCTATGGTTACTTTTTCAGTGAAACTTTGGAGAGTTATACTAAACGAATGGTTGTACGTTGAGGATAAGTCATACAAAAATAAACAGCGTTCCTGAAATAAACATCAATTAAATTTTTGACACCCTTTCTGCATGCTTTCCTCCCCCCTTTAAGTCACTGCTTCTAATCTTGATCAAAGCAAATGAAAAGGTAGCAATCTATATTTTTAAAGCCATTCCGCTGAGAAAAATAATTTTGGACAGGTTCCTTTCCATTTCTCATAATACGAGGCCTTGCATTTTTTGTTCCCCTTCAGATTTTCACATGCCATGTGGTTTATTTACATATTCTTTGTCTTAAACACACCATGAACTGTGTGTTTGTGTACACACACACACAAACACACACACGCACACACACAGACTGTATAGTTAAAAAAAAAAGCTTGCCCTAGAATTTGAGCAATAGCAATAGCAGTAGACTTATATACCGCTTCATAGGCCTTTCAGGCCTCTCTAAGCGGTTTACAGAGAGTCAGCATATTGCCCCCAACAATCTGGGTCCTCATTTTACCCACCTCGGAAGGATGGAAGGCTGAGTCAACCCTGAGCCGGTGGGATTTGAACCGCTGACCTGCTGATCTAGCAGTAGCCTGCAGTGCTGCTTTTAACCACTGCGCCACCTTGGCTTGAGATTCAATCTCTTCTGGATGGAATTTCAGTTCATCTGAAATAGCAAGTTTTTAGCTTAGAAATTGTCTTTGATTTTCCTTGGGATTTAGGGATGGGCAGTAGTATTAAAGAATAAGTTTGCAACACCTACTTCTAGTACAGCACCTATGGAGGTCTGTCTGAGAGTGGTTCAGGTTTGACAGCAGTTATTCCTTCCTTAGTTATGTTATGCCTTGGCTACTACAGCGTGCCCCATGTGGGGTTTTGCTTTGAGGAACACCTAGAAGCTTCCATTGATGTAAAATGCAGCAGCCGGATTGCTAAGAGATACGCACATCATACTGGGTGACATATTATTCCACTGCTGAAAATACACATTGGTTGCCAGTGGTTGTAAGGGAACAATCTTAAATTGATGGCTTGAATCTTCAACATCTGGGAGGCTTCAACCTAATATATGCCTATCTTAATAGGAAGATTCCTGACAATTAAGTTGGGGGAAGGAATACCCTCTTAAAGATGCCCTCATCTTCTGGGATGCATTGGAAAGACCTTGCCTTGTGTTGTGCTGAATCTATGATACGTCTTCTTCCAGGAATTTCCTAGATTTAGGAAAGGAGTCAAATCCTTTATTTCTCGTCGTCTCTCTCCCCCCCCCCTCCGTACCCCAGTTGGGCTATGCTGAGAGGTGATTTTTATTAGAGGTTAACTGTTTATTTATCTTACTTTTATCTGCCTTCGGTGTCCTCTGGGTGGTTAAGGCGCCAGTTTAGAAACCAGGAGATTGTGTGTTCTAGTCCGGCCTTAGGCGTGAAAGCTGGCTGACGGGATCACAGGGCTGTCGTAGTGGGGAAACGAGAAAGGAGGACTGCTTTTCTTAGCGCAAACTCTTTCATTCTGTGCAGAGAAATAAATGAAGTATTACTGAGGCCTGATCCTCAAGATCTTGTATGCCTTTTCATCAACTGCTCGGTGCTCTTTTAAATAGGTTCCCAACAAGTCTGCCAAGTGCAATGTAATGGCTCGGTTTTTTGAAAGCTCTCCACATCCCAGTGCAACATGAGAGAAGTGTTAATGTTCTCTGGGGATGCAGGCTGCTCTGGATGACCTTTTAACTTATTTTCTGGAAGACTGGGGGAAAAAAAGGCTGAAATCATACGGCTTTGGTTTTAAAATGAAGAAAGCAGGCTAGCAAAAGGACAGTAAGGATATCCAACACAGTACCGTTTGGGGGCTTGCCGATCCGCTAAATACAAATCTGGGGCTGGAAAAGGAGATTTAGATGCAAAGAAGATTTGCTACCTGGAAGACTGGCTGCGTGTGAGCTGTTTGATTTTTGCACTCTTCATAATTGAGAAGGATGTTTTGCTTTTCGTTTTGGAGATATTTGTGGTTTAGGGCATCGATAGGAATGGCCCTAGAAGTTTCTTCTAAACTGCAAATAAACGTGTTGGGCTTTGGGGAACCGCTCACAGTTCCTTTACATAAATATCCTTTGAGAGTCTTTTCTCATGAAGACTGAAGCTCCTGCCAGAATGACTTAATGTCACAATCTTGCTTTAATGTGCAGTTGATAGAAATTTGCTGTTTCTTCCCTCACTATACGTTCAGTGAGATTCGGTACACATGCACTTTGTGTTCAGGAAACCAGTTGGCTCCTAGATATATAAGGAGAAAGTCCCCGAAGATTAATTGAAGAAACTTCACTGATTGCTGTTGATGAACAACTTGTACAGTGAGTATCTCGTTTCTGGGCTTGTTTGTCCTCAACTATATGTGAACATTTCTTTGCGTCCTGGAGAAAGGTCCCCTCTTGTTGGCTGGAAGAGGGGCATTGAATTTAACAACTCGATGATTCCCAGGTGACACGTGTCGCTGACACTGCCTCTTAGGGCAGCAATAAAGAATTGGATTCTGTGATTGACTTTGGTAAAATTCATAAATAACAAGTGGATTTTGAATCGGGCTGTATGGAGGATTCAGAATTTCTTAGCTGTAGTTAAGAACTTCTGAACATTACCTGGATTTCTTACGGGTGAGGTGGGCTGGGTTCATGGAATTGACTGAATTTCAGAATTTCACCTGCATTTAAGAGATCCATTAACAGATCCACAGTAGTAGTAGTAGTAGTAGTAGTAGTAGTAGTAGTAGTAGTAGTGCCAAATGCAGACTTTGCAAAGAAGCTGATGAAACTGTTGATCACATACTCAGCTGCTGTAAAAAAAATCGCGCAGACTGATTATAAATTGCGGCACAATTCAGTAGCACAAATGATCCATTGGAATTTGTGCAAAAATTATAATATTAAAACAACAACAAACTGGTGGGAACATAAGCCTAAAAAAGTCACCGAAAATCAAATGGTCAAGATCTTGTGGGTTTTTCGCATACAAATGGACTCATAATACACCAGACATCACACTGGTTGAGAAAAACAAGGTGACAATCATAGACATCGCAATACCAGGTGATAGCAGGGTTGATGAGCAGGAACATGAAAAAAATAGCAAAATACCAGGACTTAAAAATCAAAATTCAACAACTATGGCACAAACCAGCAGTGGTAATTCCAGTGGTAATTGGCACACTGGGTGCTATTCCAAAAGCACTGGAATTACATTTAAAACAGTTAAAAATTGACAAAATCACCATCAGTCAAATGGAAAAAGCCACACTGCTTGGATCTGCACGCATATTACGAAAATACGTTACGACGTCCTAAGCCCCTGGGTGGGGCCCGACTAGTAACCAATGCCAAATCCGGCGAAACAACTGGCCGCTATGATACAATTGTATAATAATAATAATAACAACAACAACAACAACAACAACAATTTTGTCTATGAATACAGTACGGAATTTTTTATTCCTTCATGCTGGGGCTTTAATTATTTTCAAGATAACATAACTTGGGAATAACGCAGAACACCTGTTGCTGAAATAACAGGAAACCAAAGGGCAAATGTCTTTCATAATTCATTCCTACTTCCCTCAAGTTGATATAAGAATTAGAGTTTAAATCTTCCCAGATGCCTAGGAATCTACCAGTTTGCGAAATTTGCTGAATAATATTTTTGATGCCAAATATTTCTTAGGTTCTGCTGCTATAGCCCCTAACGCTTCCTATTTTAAAACTTATGGGGCCATAACAAGTTTGTTTGCAAGGTTTCATAACCGGATAGTATAAACTGAACTAGCATGAGTTTTGATTGGGACACTGGCTTATGGGAAAGTGGATGGCCGATGATTTCTTCTTGTAAGAACTGCTTAACTGAATTCAAGCACTTCACCTAAATGAATTAGTCATACTGGGGACTGATATAGTAAATAATGGCATTTATTTTCCCCCTCCCCCCGGAGAATATTATTCTGAATATTTTCATTATTGTATATTATTAATCAGAAAAATAGCAAGCAAATAGAGCCTGAATATTGTCCCTGTTAACATTTGCTAGGAATACAAATTAGCAATAGCAATAGCAGTTAGACTTATATACCGCTTCATAGGGCTTTCAGCCCCCTCTAAGCGGTTTACAGAGTCAGCATATCGCCCCCAACAACAATCCGGGTCCTCATTTCACCCACCTCGGAAGGATGGAAGGCTGAGTCAACCCTGAGCCGGTGAGATTTGAACAGCCGAACTGCAGAACTGCAGTCAGCTGAAGTAGCCTGCAGTGCTGCATTTAACCACTGCGCCACCTCGGCTCCTTAAAGGCTCCTACATACATATAGTCTAAATAATAAGAAAAATATGATAGATTTGAAGTATGGCTCTCTAGTAGAGCTACTGGGGTGGGCAGGGAGCATAATAAAGGCAAAAATCTCTGTTCCTACAGGAATCTCTGGCCCCCTCATCATGTCTGTTATGGTGCCCTCAGTTATAATTAATAATATAATTAATTAATAATGACCTTAGGTCTATACTAATTCAGGTCTAAAATGATCAAATCTTAATTTATTAAGAATTTTAAAAATGGGTAACAGTGTGTGATCATTGGATTGCTCTCAGTCTGCACTCAATCAATCAATCATTATTACAGTGGTTTTTTTTTGGGTGAAATCCAAGATTCAGCATTTCACTGACTTGCAAGCATAAACTCTAAACAGTATTTTAGTATAAAAATATGCAAATGAATGACATCGATCATGCCCCCTTGATGCTTAAGATGAAACATATTCCAGCTATATTTTGCATATAATAACTGGGTTGTTTAAACTCGCCAACTTGCACATTAAATTCACACAATACAGCTGTTACAGATAGTCTTTGACTTACAACCACAATTGGGATTGGAATGTCCATTGTAAGTCAGTTTGGTCATAAAACAAATCCTTACATGACAAGATCTGATTTTTACCATCATTTTTTGCCACAGTCATTAAGCAATTCACCATGGTCAAGGTCATTAAATGGATCACGTGGCTGTTAAGTGAATCCAGCTTCGCGAATTTACTTTGTTTGTTCAAAGCCAATTGGGAAGATCACAAATTGTGATCATGTGACCACACAAAGCTTCAATTATTGTAAATGCAAGCGGATTGCTAAATATCTGAATTGTGATGTGACCATTGGGGTACTGATAAGGTCCTAACTTCAAGGAGGGATTATAAATAACTTTTTCAAAGACAGCTGTAACCTTGAACATTTCTTCAATAAATGGGTGTAAGTTAAGGACTTGTATTAATTTTATTTGTATCTTCCATCACTCTTTCCTCAGACAATGTTATCCACTCATTATCAAATTCTGAATACTTGGCTTGCTGTTTGTGAAATCAAAAGCTTGTCAAAAGTGGCTTTTTTGTTGTGTTATAATCTTTGTTACTATAACATGCATACCAGTGGTGGGTTTCAAATTCTTTTAGAACCTCTTCTGTAGGTGTGGCTTGCTTTGTGGGAGTGACTTGCTGTCCATGTGACTGGGTGGGAATGGATTGCTGTCCATGTGACTGGGTGGGAGTGACTTGCCAGCCATGTGACCGATTGGGAGTGGCTTATCAGCCATGTGACTGAGTAGGAGAGGCTTGGCAGTCATGTGACTGGGTGGGTGTGGCCAACTTGTAACATGTGGTGAAACTCACTTAATAAAGCTCTTGCTTAGCAACCAAAATGTTGGCTCAGAAACTCTGGCATTTGAAGCACCCAAGTCTTAAAGCTGTCAAGTTACAAGACCTTTGCACTCCTAATCTTTAGGGGAAAAAAACCCAGGGGTGTTCAAACTTGACAGCTTTAAGACTTGTGGACTTCAACTCCCAGAATTCCTGGCATTTAAGTGTGCAAGTCTTAAAGCTGTCAAGTTACAAGACCTTTGCACCCCTAACCCTTTAGAAAAAAAAACCCCAGGGGTGTTCACACTTGACAGTTTTAAAACTTGTGGACTTCAGCTCCCAGAATTCCTCCTCCAGTCATGTTGGCTCAGGAACTCTGGCATTGAAGCTGTCAAGTTACAAGACTTTTGAACCCCTAACCCTTTAGAAAAAAAACCCCAGGGGTGTTCAAACTTGACAGCTTTAAGACTTGTGGACTTCAACTCCCAGAATTCCTGGCATTTAAGTGTGCAAGTCTTAAAGCTGTCAAGTTACAAGACTCTTGAATCCCTAACCCTTTAGAAAAAAAAACCCAGGGGTGTTCAAACTTGACACCTTTAAGACTTGTGGACTTCAACTCCCAGAATTCCTCCTCTCACTCTTAATCTTGATGTGTGGACGGGCGGGGGGGGAGAGAACTGGAACCGGTTCTAAACGGCACTGTAGATTTGTGGAACCTCTTCTATGGAAGAGGTTAGAACTGGCAGGAACCCACCCCTGATGCATACTGTGCTAGATGACGCTATAGCGTATAATGACTGATTGCTCTTATCCTTTGTGTTCCCTTGGCTGCTCTTTGTAGAAGAAAGGAAATGACTATTTAGTTGCATAGAACTACATCCCTCAGGAAATTTATGCAGGCTAGATTAAAATTTGGCATATTGCAAAGCAGGTCTGCACATTTTTATAGTGCTTGTGAAGTTTCGTAACAGGCCATTGGCAGAGTTATTGGTACCAGGTCCCGGATAAATAGTGACACGTTTCCAGAAATATCTTGTGTTACATTTCTGTTTTGTAGATTTGGATAAATGTTTGTTTTCTGTATTTAGGTCAAATGCCACAAATACTGAAGACTATTTTAGCGAACCAATGTTGAACTTGGCATTTTATAGATGGGCTTCAAGAAACTAATGTTCATAATATTGATGATGACGAAAGGAAAAAAAATGGATAAGCTTACACAGCTATATTTATTTGGTTTGTCATTGTAGCCCTATTTTTTTTAAAAAATATTTTATTAAAATTCTACCCCCCAAAAAGAAAAAACAACAATGTTGAAAAAAATTGAGGGGAGGAAGTGCAAGGCAAAAAAAGGGAAAAAGAAAATTAAAAATGCATAATTTCTGATGTTTTTCAAAACACTTACAAATTTAATTTGAAATTTAATAAAATTTGCATGCCGCCCAATCCCGTAGGACTCTGGGCGGCTTACAGAGACAAGATAAAAACATTTAAAAATAAAAAATAAAAATACAATTATTAAAATTACACACCACCACATTTTGTCTAGGTGGGGCTGGACATTGATCAACAGCCCCAGGCCTGCTGGAACAGCCAGGTTTTGGTGGCTTTTCGGAAGGCCGAGAGAGTGGGAATGGTCCGGATCTCCACGGGTAGATCGTTCCACAGGGCTGGCGCAGCTACAGAGAAGGCCCTCCCCCAAGGGGTCGCCAGCTGGCATTGTCCGGCCGACGGTACCCAGAGGAGGCCCAACCTGTGAGATCTTGTTGGTCGTTGGGAGGTATGTGGCAGGACAAATACCAAGTACATTAACTTTTTGCTCTGAATCAAAATTCAGTAAGAGACAGTATTTCTGTAATCACATATAGTGATTTTTGAGTAGATTCACCAAACTGCAGCTTAGTAGTGGGACCAAATCTAGACTCAAAGGCCCACACCACTGCCATTTGCGACCCTATCTGGACCGGGAGACCCTTCAGATAGTCACTCACGCCCTCGTCACCTCAAGACTGGATTACTGCAATGCGCTCTACATGGGGCTGCCCTTGAAGAGTGTTCGAAGACTTCAGCTAGTCCAGAATGCATAACTAATAACTAATAACTAATGCAGAATGCTTGGCTGTTTACTTGTAGTTGTTTCATTACCCAACTAAGTAACACCATGAGAGCTAGAGGGGAGTGGGGCAACTCTCTGTTTATATACAAGTGGTTTGCCCTATCAGTGTTTGTGGGAGTGGTCTTGGTGGTTCTTGTTTACTGTTCGAGTGTTTCTCTGAGTGGTGGTGGTTCCTTAATTGGAGTATTGTTTACTGCTTGATTGTTGGCTTAGTATTAATCTCTGCTTATTTGGATGTTGATTGTTGGGAAGGAGGTGTTTTGGTCCTTTTGTTTCCTTTTTGGCTTTTTGATTGTCTCTTTTGAATGACATCTAGTTGTCCTTTATATCTATGTTCCTGTTGATGGTTGATTTGTCTGAGTGCCAGGCTTGACTAAATTGAGATCTTTGGCAGTTTATGAGAAAATGAACAGATTAAAGAATGATAAGCCATATCAAACTGAAGTAGCATCAATGGTTTTGAATACCTTTCTACTATGCGAGCCTGAATAATTCACCTAGAGCACTGGCAGTCAACCTGCTCCCTACCGCCCACTAGTGGGCGTTCCAGCTTTCATGGTGGGCGGTAGGGGTTTGCTGTAACTCTGCTTTATAAATTTTATAAAGTAAAGTTACTTCCCTACTTTATAAATCACCATTACTGTGGAACCGAGGTGGCGCAGTGGTTAGGGTGCAGTACTGCAGGCCACTTTAGCTGACTGTGATCTGCAGTTCAGCGGTTCAAATCTCACCGGCTCAAGGTCGACTCAGCCTTCCATCCTTCCGAGGTGGGTGAAATGAGGACCCGGACTGTGGGGGCAAGTTGCTGACTCAATTTACTAAAAAAAAATTTGTAAACCGCTTAGAGAGGGCTGAAAGCCCTATGAAGCGGTATATAAGTCAAATAAACAAACAAACAAACAAACAAACCGGTGGGCGGTTAGAAAATTTTACTACTAACAGAGATACAAAAGTGGGCGGTAGGTATAAAAAGGTTGACTACCCCTGACCTAGAATATCTTATCCTAGCTCTCTTGCAGAATCCTGAAGCTAGCACTGATTGGCAGAATAATTCTTTGCAATCTGGTCAGGGCCTAATCATAAATTTTAAAGTGACTTAGCAGATAAGAGTGGGAAAAATGCTTCACGATAGTTACTGTAGGAAAACAGCAGGTAGGGGTGGAGGATGAAATAAAATGCATTATCAGTTTAGAATTTTTGCATTGCTACAAGAGATCAGTCCAACCCACCCCCCTTGAATTCTTTTGACCCTTACCTACCGTCAATTTAATGCTGTTAGTTGACCCGATTCTTGTGGATAGGCTTCAATAAATGGTTTATGCTACAGTCTATGTGGATGGTCCTGATTCTCTGTACCTGTCATCTGCATATAAATGGAGATATACAAAATGTTTTGAATTTATAACACTAGTTTCAAATTGTTCAGAAGTATGTCAAGGTCAAACCCCATCAGTTTTGAGCTAGAAAAGAACTTTTGTATTGAAAACAGTTCTAGAATAGTCAGTAAAACTATATCAGACTTCAAAGAACTATACTTAATTTGAAATATTCTGCACACCTCTTCTGTAAATTGGATTTATATAGCAGCTTGTTTTGCTTTTATATACTATAATTATTTGATCAGATTTTTATCTAATCTTTTGAACTGGTCAAGGTAAGCCTGTTTCTAGTGAATTGCAGAAGGCTGTTTCATATTTTTTACATTTTTGTGGGACTGTGTCGGATTAGCCTTCTTACTTATCCTACACTTACATAACAGATGAACTCAAATCCAAAATCTCTAGAAGGTACCAGTTTGTTGAAAGAATGTCTTGGAGCTCAATCTCTACTGGATTCTTCATATGATTTTATCTCATGTAGGAAGTCTACTGCACAGTAGGATAAAATGTGCACATATTTCTGTATACTCGAGGCAATTTTTGTATTCTGGTCTATTTTAAGTTTTGGAATGCTGGCCTTTGTGATACTAATTTCTAATAATAAGTATTTAACAGAGGAAGAATGTGCAATAGTTCCATAGTGCCTTGTATATATCCAGGCTTTTATTCCATGCAACTCATTGTATGGTCACTAAACATCTGATATACCTGGGAATTTTGGCAGGTGGTCTCAAGGTACTTGGGTACTTGAGAGACCGCCTGCTGCCAATTACCTCCCAAAGACCCGTTAGATCTCACAGGGTCGGCCTCCTCTGGGTTCCGTCCACCAGCCAATGCCATCTGGCTACCACCTGGGGGAGGGCCTTCTCTGTTGCAGCTCCGGCCCTTTGGAATGAACTCCCGCGGAGATTCGGACCCTCACCTCTCTCCTGGCCTTCCGGAAAGCCATCAAAACCTGGCTGTGTCGGCAGGCCTGGGGTTGATGAGTTCCCCTCTTGACTTGTATGGTTGTGTGGCTCTCGTGTATTTTAATCATGTGTACTGTATTTATGTCCCCTTCCCCCCCCTGAGTTGTTTGCCGCCCTGAGTCCCTCCCGGAGAAGGGCGGAATACAAATAAACTAAATCCAAATCCAAATCCAAGGCAAGTCACTGAAATAGTATCCCACGGAGGTCTTTCTTTGTTGAAGTTTTGACTGTTGTGGCACTTAGTGGTAGAGGACCCTATTGACACTAGTTTCTTATGATTAAGGCTCTTCAGATTAAAAACTAGTATGATCTATCATCAGTCCTGGACAGTGACGTGCAGTCAGGGGAGGCAGGGGAGGCAGAGCCTCACCACTAGAATCATGAAAAGAAAAAAAAATGTAAAAGGAAAAAGGCTGAGCTAGTTGCTGCCAGAGTCACAGTGGATGACTCTGCTTGGTGCTTAACTGTTTTAAAAAGTCTCTTAAAAAGTGCCCTCTACAGGAAGAGGCGGAAGAATCACGTGCCTCATTTAGTCTGACTTTATGATCACTCGAGCAGAGTTAAGCAAGGGTTAAAAGCCGAAAAATTCCTTATGTAGATGAGGCCTGTGGTTCTCTCGCCTCGTCCTGTAGAGGGCGTTTTTTTAGAGGCTTTTTTAAACAGTTAAGCAGAGTCATCCATTGGGGACTCTGGCAGCAGCTAGCCCAGCCTGACCTCAGCAGCTCTTGCCTTTTTCCTTTTACATTTTCATCATGGCAGGCAAGAGCAGAGTTGAAATGCTCTGTGATTGTGAAACAGCTAGAAAACGTATGTGGGTCGGAGGGAGGGGGAGGAATTCAAAATTAATGTAATTTGTAAGTAATTGTAAGTAATTTGTGTGTGTGTGTTGTGTGTGTGTGTGTGTGTGTGAAGAGAGGGAAGGGCCGGGGATAGGAGAAGCAGGGAGGGCAGCCCGCCAGCTTTCTTTCTCTAATGGCGGGCTGCTGCTTTTTTTCCGCCCGCCTGCCAGAACTCAGGCGGGTGAAAGAAAGAAAGCGCTTTCGGGGGAGAAGACTGCCTCACCAGCCATAAACCTCACCGCACGTCACTGGTCCTGGAGTTAATTTAGTTAGATAATACAACTAGCTGAACCAATCTGTTACACCGATTAATCTTACAGGAAGCCATAACCATTTATAGACATTGCTTTCCTATTTTCCTATATCATTGTTTTCCTATTGTTGTAATATCATTTTAAAATATTTTGTACTTTCCCCAGTCTATTTTAGGATTTGAAGGACACAATTCACTGTATACATGGCAACGAACAGAACATTTCTTCAGACAGTTTTAATGTTCTTTCTACATGGTTGCATACTGGCTGCAAGCGGCGATACAAGAGCAAGTAAGAGTTTTGCTAACCAGAGATACTTAATAAAATATAGAAACTTTCAGTTTTTGAAGTTGTCTGATTATAATGTTAGGGATAGTTCTAAGTGAAACAGAAGCCTCTAGAACAGTGGTTCTCGACCTTCCCAATGCCGCGACCCTTTAATACAGTTCCTCATGTTGTGGTGACCCCCAACCAGGGCCGGATTTAGATGAAAAGAGGCCCTAGGCTATTCCACTTATGAGGCCCTTTCACCTCCCATTTTTAAGTTTGTAAATTACATGAGAGACAATAAAATACATCATTACTGTGATATATATCAATATATATCAATATATATAGCTGGCCTCCCGACGGAGGGCGGCTCTGCTCTGCGGCAAAGGCAGTGAGGCCAGCCGCCTCCCCTGCTGCGCTCAGCTGCCCGGCTCGGCCCCCTCGCCCTCATCTGCCTGGCCGCTGGTGGGCTCCGCGTCGACTGGGAGCGGCCGCGCCTCTCGCCCGACCGCCGGTGCCGGGAATGTGGGCGGGCTCCCCAACTGCCGCGGCGCTGGAACGATCTTAACCAATACATGTTTATGTTTGTTTATTAGTCATATGCGTAGAATTTCTCCTTATTTTCGGTTCAGTGTTTTAGTGTTCACTGTTTTTAGAATAGTGTAACTTTAATTTTGCTAATAATTTGAATGTAGGCCCCTCTTGATCTTGAGGCCCTAGGCTGAAGCCTAGTTAGCCTATAGGAAAATCCGGCACTGCCCCCAACCATAAAATTGGTGTCTCGGTTCCTAAGACCATCAAAAATATGTGTTTTCCAATGGTCTTAGGTGCCCCTTTTGTAAGGCTAATTCGACCCCCAAAGGGGTCCTGACCCACAGTTTGAGAATCACTGCTCTAGAATTTTATATTTCTGTATGATCTCATCGGTATGTAGATCCATGCTAGAAAACTTTCAAGAGTCTGCTCTGTCTGTTTTTTTCTATTTGATCCACTGGGAATATCAAGTCTCCTGTTGAAAAAAATTATGATTAGGTGAGCTGCAGGAACATAGCACGTTAGTTATCTCTAAACCAATAATCTTTCATTCACAATAAGTTATTCCAATTGGTTACATAATGTGAAGCTGCAAATGAGTGATATATGTGAATTAAAGCTACAATAAAATACTACCGTATGGAAGGAAATCTGGGTTCAGGCCTAACCATTTCATTCCATTTCTATCTTCATATTTTTCTTCTCTCAACAACGTACACCCATTAAGAATTCACATACTTGTTAATTTAAGTATTATTATTTAAGTCCCTATCTTTTTTAGTAATTTTTTAAAATAAAAGTTTAAAACATGGATAAAGCATGATTCTACTAGTTTAGTTAGCTAATAAATCTAACTAAAAAGTTAGATTAATTAAAAGTTAGATTAGTTAGTCTACTAGTTTAGTTAGCTAATAAATCTAGCAACAATATCCATTTTTTTCTAAGAGTAAATAAAACAATTTGTGACTGATGTGTGGCATAGATTATGACTATAAGGTATAGAAATCGACAAATATGGAGCTTTCCCCCCAAAACTGAGCTCATTAAACATCCTTTAAAACTGTACTCTCATATATGAAGTATATGAATTATAAATTCCTTTCTATTTATTTTACTGATATGGAGCTATTTTTCTAATCCTATATTTACTGTAAGTTTCTTTCAAAGTTAATTCAGTGTACCATTCTACGCAAAAGAAGTTGAGAATAGAGTACAGGTTTATGCCATTTTTATCACATTTTAAGACTGGGGAGGGAAAGTGGGGGGGGGAGGGTGGGAGGGAGGGAAGTATATTAAGCTCGAGGAGGGATGTTAGGTTTTAAAGTAATATGATTCTACATGTATACTGTCTTCTCTTATTATTTTTTCAAACAAAGATACGTTATGTATATTGAAATGGAAGTATAAATACCATCAACACAGAATGGAGTTTGCTCAGAAGCTGAAATACACCAAGTGAATGAGAGGAAGAGTGGGAAACAGAGGAGAGAAGAAAGATAGGAAGAGAGGGATAGGAGAGAGGGTAAGCAGTGGGGGGGGGGAAAGATGAGGAGAATGAGGAGGAGTGGAAATGGGAGAGAGGAAAAGGAGAAAGGAAGGGGAAGTAGAGTAGAAAAGGATGATGGAGGGAAGAAAGGAGGTAGGGAGGGGGAGGAGAGAGGCAGAAGAAAGTGTTGGATAAGGCATAAATACGGTGTATGGAGAGCAGAAGAGCCAAAATTGGTTTTTCTTTTTATTTATTTATTTTTCCTTTCTGGGAGTTGATGGCAAGATGAACTGATGTAATTATTAATTAACACAACATAATATTGGCTCTGTAATAGTATACATGTGATTATATGTTATGAAAATGGAAAATAAAATAATTATATATATATTTTTTAAAAGACTGACTGTTTGAAATCCACAATAGGGATTGAAATGACTAATGTCTTCAAGTCACTTCTGATTAACTAACTTGGTTAGATTGTAGCTTATCTTATCTAGACACGAGATTCAAAACACCAACAACAACCCCAATATAATTGTATCTAGAAATTAAGTCCAGTTACATTTGATGAGGTTTCCATCCTAGTTTACAGTCTAAAGAATGCTAGTGATCTTGGATTACGATGATAAAGATACAAGTAAAAACATTTTTTCTCTTTATTTATTTTAGGTTGCCGAACAGCTCCAGCTGATTTAGTTTTCATCTTAGATGGCTCCTACAGTGTTGGCCCAGAAAACTTCGAAATAATCAAAAGATGGCTGTTCAATATAACAAGTAACTTTAACATAGGACCAAAATTCATTCAGGTTGGAGTAGTGCAGTACAGCGATTATCCTGTACTTGAAATTCCTCTGGGTTTTTATGACTCCAATGAAAACCTAATCAGAGAAATGGCATATGTGCAGTATTTGGGTGGAAACACGCAGACGGGCAAAGCCATTCAGTTTGCAATGGACCATCTATTTGGTAAATCAGAAAGGTTCCTTACGCGAATCGCAATTGTTCTGACTGATGGTAAGTCCCAGGATGAGGTCAAAGAGGTGGCAGCTGAAGCCAGGAGAAACAAGATCACACTGTTTGCCATTGGCGTTGGTTCTGAAACCGAAGAGGATGAATTGAAAGCGATTGCCAACAAGCCCTCTTCCACATATGTGTTCCATGTTGCAGATTATATGGCAATATCCAGAATAAGGGAAGTCATAAAGCAGAAACTCTGTGAAGGTAAATATTAATCATTCTTCGTAGAGCACTTCTTTTTTAAATGCATGAGGTGCTGTTGTGTGGTAATATAACTTTTAGCAATAGCAGTTAGACTTATATACCGCTTCATAGGGCTTTCAGCCCTCTCTAAGCGGTTTACAGAGTCAGCATATCGCCCCCAACAACAATCCGGGTCCTCATTTTACCCACCTCGGAAGGATGGAAGGCTGAGTCAACCCTGAGCTGGTGAGATTTGAACAGCTGAACTGCAGAGCTGAAGTAGCCTGCAGTGCTGCATTTAACCACTGCGCCACCTCGGCTCTTAATTATTTTGCTTCTTCAGTAGTTTAGGAAAGAAATTTTAAGGGATTAAGCCCGATGGAAGCTAATCGCATTACTTGGCTTGTGATTTTTGCAAAAAAAAAATAAACAGCAATTCCCAAATTACATTGTCCGTGTTTTTTAAAATCCAGCCATTTGTATGCCTGCTCTATAGATTACATGTGCCTTATACCCCTACGAGAATAAAAATATGCAGGAAGCCACAATGATAAACTGTAGATAAACAGCATCGTATGGGGTACAGTAGTTGAACTGAATGGCAACAAAGAATGGTTTATCCTAATCTGAGAAGATGACGGGGAAGGTGTTGGGATCTCGGATGAGCTTCTGGAGCTGAAAAAACCTCTTCATAATCTTTTGTGCCACATCTCTTGTTCGTTTTTTTCTGCTGTAGAGTCCCACTGCTGAAAGGATGCTGAAGCCAGGGGCAGAGATAGGCAAAATATGATTCACTCTGGGCTCTGCATCCATTTCTGGTGCTGCAGAGACTAATCAGTGAATTAAATTATATAGCAGTTGTTCTTGATCGTTGTGAAATTAAATCTAATCCCCAGCATTCAAAATTTATTCTTTCCTATTTGTCAAAGACAATAGATGTTGGGTGGGCCACAGAGATTCCATTCTATTCACGAAAGAAACCCTCTCTGAATTGTACGCGGCATATAAGAAATCTTTAGGGGGTTCCTTGAACATGCGACATCTTTTCAAATGATTCGGGAGCTGTGCTGTGCTATTGGCAAAAATAATCTCAAATGTACAGAAATGAATTCAAGATATGAAAGTCAACATGGAGGGTGCTCAGAATTTGCAGCTTGCATATATTTTTTAAAAAAGATAAACAGAATCATCTGATCAGCTTAGATTTTGGTCAAAGTAAATTCTTTTCTCTCCTGTATTATTCCTTAAGATACCGTATATACTCGAGTATAGGCCGACCCGAATATAAGCCGAGGCACCTAATTTTACCACAAAAAACTGGAAAAGTTATTGACTCGAGTATAAGCCTAGGGTGGGAAATGCAGCAGCTACCGGTAAATTTCAAAAATAAAAATAGATACCAATAATGTTTTTGAATATTTATTTCAAAGAAAAACAGTAAACTAGCGGTGTATTCAATGAAATACTTCACTCACCTCATGATGCTGATGTCCCGCTGTGATGATGATGTCCCGTGCAGCCGCGGGAGCGATGTCCCGCCTCCTATGACACACGGCACAGTGATTCCTATCATTGGATCACTGTACCAGAGGAGGTGGGACATCGCTATGTGGCTGCTTGCCATAACAAGGAGGAGGTGGGACATCGTTGCAGAGCGGCAGGAGGGGGAGGAAGGGGAATCGTAAGACAGCCCTGCATTACATTAGAACGTGAGGAGGGGGGATGGTGCGGTGCGCGCTGCGCGGCAAACTGACACAGAGGGAGGGGAAACTCACAGGGGCACTGGGCCATTCACGAGTGTCACCCAGCGGCATGGCCCCGCCCCTTTTTCTCCTCCATTTCGGGCAAATTTTTCACTGACTCGAGTATAAGCCGAGGCGGCTTTTTTCAGCCCAAAAAGTGGGCTGAAAAACTAGGCTTATACTCGAGTATATACAGTAATAGTCCCCTGCCGATTAGTATTAAGTACAATATTCTATAGTGCAAATATAACTGCCTCCTTCTTGCCAATATATTGATACTTTTAAGAAACCATAGAAGATGTAATTGTGAAGTTCTGTTTTGTATTTCTTGGAGGGCTGTGATGATTGCCGTTTAGAGCAGAATCTTCCTCCAACTCTTTTGTTGTGGCTTACATTCCTATGAAAAGTGATGTGGATATAGATGGTATCTAATTATTATTGTTATGATTTATTCTTGAGAGACTGTCCATGAATAACATGCATATAATTTGCCAGTCCCATTCTGTTTGTATGTAGAAACTGTTTCCAGTTTTCCCTTTAAAAAAAAAGATTTAATGGAAACAAAATCCTCTTGTTTATTCTATTGTTTTAAAATATTTATATGAACAAAGTAAGATATTAAAAATATTTATATGATGATGGGGCAAAGTCCTTCACCTTGTAGATATTCGATCTAAAAGCAAAGTTTTGCTTCTGAGATTAAAAATACTTTGTATCATACAAGTAATAGTGGCATTTAGTTTGCAAGATGTCTTATTATTGTACTTTGAACACACATTTAAGTTTCAGCTGGTATTGGTTTACATATTACAGTGTAAATGATGGTTATGTTTCTTTTAGCTTGAGATTGCTCTAGATACTGAAATACTGAGAGAGTTGCCAGATGTGTCCAATTGTAATTGTTAGGGAAAAATGTAATATAAGAACATGATTATCATTAATGAACTTTTCATATTTAAAAAGGTGTTTTAGGTTCTTTCTCAGCCATGCAGTCCAAAAAAAAAAGGCAATTAGTGAAGCAAGACAAAAAGTTTTCCCATTTTGTCTTTAATGTTTTATACCACTTTATTACTTCATTTGCGAGTTATTTGTTCTGTGTATTCTTTCTAGAATCAGTTTGCCCAACAAAAATTCCAGTGGCATCTCGGGATGAAAAAGGATTTGATATCCTTTTAGGTTTAGATGTTAAAAAAAAGGTGAAGAAAAGAATTCAGATTCCAAGCACTAATGTAAAAGCTTATGAAATCATTTCCCGGATTGATCTGACAGAATTGACAAGGTATTTCTTTCTTCTCAGCTGAAAGTTCTTATGAAAGTTTGTCACATTCTCTCTCTCTCTCTCTCTTTCTCTCTCTGTGTGTATTTATTATACTTTTTTTTTTGCAATTCTAAAATTATTTCATGTTTAATTTTTGGAAAAAAAAATGTTTTTCAGAAATGTATTTCCAGAAGGCCTTCCTCCATCATATGTATTTGTATCTACACAGCGATTTAAAGTAAAAAAAACATGGGATTTGTGGAGGATTCTAAGCCAAGATGGAACACCACAAATAGCTGTTACTGTAATCGGAGAAAAGAAAACATTATCCTTTACTACAACAAACCTAGTCAACGGCAGTCAGGTTGTTACTTTTACTGCACCCCGTGTAAAGGTAAAGAGCACATCATGTGTCAATTGGAAAAAATCTACAACTATATTATTTATTTATTTTAGGAAATTTATATTGCTGGCTATGTATACATGGAGACGCAAGACAGCTCACAGGAATGTAAAAACCTCATATATAAATAGCAATAGCAGTTAGACTTATATACCGCTTCATAGGGCTTTCAGCCCTCTCTAAGCGGTTTACAGAGTCAGCATATCGCCCCCAACAACAATCCGGGTCCTCATTTTACCCATCTCGGAAGGATGGAAGGCTGAGTCAACCTTGAGCCGGTGAGATTTGAACAGCCGAACTGCAGACCTGCAGTCAGCTGAAGTAGCCTGCAGTGCTGCACTCTAACCACTGCGCCATCTAGGCTTTCATATATAAAGCAAAAAAACGTATAAAAGATAAAATAAATCACATATAATAATCTCCCCATCCATCACCCCGGTGATAACACCTCACAGGAGCCATTTAATGGGCTCTATCCCGCTCTGCAATCCCCAGGTCTGCTGGCAGAACCAGGTCTTCAGCGCCTTGCGGAAGAGTGTTAGAGTGGGGGCCATTCTAATCTCTGGGGAAATATTCCAGAGAGAGGGAGCCACCACGGAGAAGGTCCTTCTTTTGAGTCCCACCAGGTGTATCTCCCTAGGGGATGGGACCCTCAACATTCTTGACTCCCCGTTCTGGTGGGTCAGGTAGATGTGACCGGCAGGAGATGCACCCTCAGATAACCTGGTTCATATTATGTGTTTAAATGCCAGGAGATCCAATATTTCAGATCCAGTTCAACCTAAATTTAGGCCCATGTTTGCAATTGCATTCTGGAAGATATTGTGCAATCTTATGGGATCAGGTAAAGCATACTCTTCTTTTTATTAAAGGCACAATGACTGCCTAACACTTCTCATGGATTTAGGATTGCGGTTGGATTATTCAACCAATCCGAATAGCGTTAAGGTGATACTTTAGCACTAGTTATAAATATAGATTGGTTTTAAATTAAAAGACCCTTCTGAAAAGAAGAGGCTACCTAGAACAGAATGGGACTGACTACAGGAGTGGCAATTTATTATGAAAAAGTTCCATGTTTTTCTGTAGTTTTTAAATAGCACTTTGATATGGTCAGATGGCTAATTCGTAACATCTGTTGACTGTATTGACTGCATTAGTAATTCTCATTTGGAATTTATGCAACAGCTATTTTTGAAGGGGGATTGGAAATTTTACTTCGTCCAAAATTTGCTTTTCCTTTGTCCAAACGTCCATTTCCAGACCTAATCTTAACTATTCGTACATATTTAATTGTAATTGTAATTTAATAAATTTATATGCCGCCCAAACCCGGGCGGCTTACAAATACAAGAATAAAATAAAAACTAAAATATTGGGAAAAGAGAAAAACAGATTTAAAAACAACACACCATGCACTCAAACCTAGATGGGGCTGGACCTCATTTATGGGGTCAACAGCCCCAGGCCTGCCGGAACAGCCAGGTTTTGGTGGCTTTTCAGAAGGCCGAGAGAGTGGGAAGGGTCCGGGTCTCTGCAGGTAGATCGTTCCACAGGGCTGGAGCAGCTACAGAGAAGGCCCTCCCCCGGGGGGTCGCCAGCCAGCATTGCCCGGTCGACGGTACCTGGAGGAGGCCCAGCCTATAAGATCTTATCGGCTGTTGGGAAGTATGTGGCAGGAGGTGGTCTCGCAGATAAAAGCCTTAATGGTTTGAGACTAAAGTATATACATGAATGGTGCCTCCAGACTGGGAGCATTGTCCATCTGTAGAACACTTTTATTTATTGGCTAAACAAAGATAGGTCAGTGCCACTTGTAATTGGAGGCATGTTTGATGTGACATGGATATCTTCTTCATTCCAGGCTGATGCAGCAGTCTTTACCCAGGCATTTTGGTAACATAGTTTAACTTTGGTTTAACATATTGGACTAGGACCTAGATTCAAGTTTCAATGGGTTAGGTCATTGAAAAAGTGATGCTTTCATGCGGCTTTTTTCAGAACCAAAAGATCAGCTTTCTTTTCCTGTCTGTTTTTGGAAGATGGACTCCGAATGGGCGTGGACAGCATCCTCCAGATAGTATTGAATCACATTTCCTAGCACTCCCTCCCTATTGCCTGCCCTGGCTTGGAATACTGGGAGGGGTAGTAGTGTAACGTTTGGAAAGTATTAAATTCTCCTTATTGTAAGCCCAGGGTAATAGCAATAGCAATAGCAGTTAGACTTATATACCGCTTCATAGGGCTTTCAGCCCTCTCTAAGCGGTTTACAGAGTCAGCATATCGCCCCCACAGTCTGGGTCCTCATTTCACCCACCTCGGAAGGATGGAAGGCTGAGTCAACCTTGAGCCGGTGAGATTAGAACCGCTGAACTGCAGATAACAGTCAGCTGAAGTGGCCTGCAGTACTGCACCCTAACCACTGCGCCACCTCGGCTCTTTCTAGCCTAGGGCACGATGGGTGGCAAATATATTTAATGAGAATAAATAAATAAATAAATATTCTATGGTCCCTGAAGGCCTTTAGCAAAGAATGGCAGGCTACTCTTTCAAACCCGATATACAAACATTTTCTAAAGAAGATGGATTATGTTATGGTCTGCCTATTCTCTTTTCCACATAGGCACCGCTTGGCACAACTGCAATAAATTGATTGCCAATATTAAGATTGCATTTTTTAGGAAAGAAAAAAGATTTTGAATCCCTCTGTGTGGTTTTCACCATGAATATTGGGCTATAATATTAAGTTGTTGCAATTAATATATGGATGGATATCTGAGAGACCACCTCCTGCCACATACCTCCCAAAGGCCGATAAGATTTCACAGGCTGGGCCTTCTTCGGGTGCCGTTGACCGGACAATGCCGGCTGGCGGCCCCTCGGGGGAGGGCCTTCTCTGTAGCTGCTCCGACCCTGTGGAACGATCTACCCGTAGAGATCCAGACCCTTCCCACTCTCTCAGCCTTCCGAAAAGCCACTAAAACCTGGCTATTCCGGCAGGCCTGGGGCTGTTGACTTCATGAACGAGGTCCAGCCCCACCTAGACTGAATGTATGGTGTGTCGTTTTTAAATTTGTTTCTCTTTTTCTATTTTTAACTCTTTAATCTTGTTTTTGTAAGCCACCCGGAGTCCTACGGGATTGGGCGGCATATAAATTTATTAAATTACTAAATTACTAATTACTAATGCCTGTTTAAGGTTAGATGAATGACAGCGTATGTCTCAATAGCGTGTGAATCCATTAAGGAATAGGAAAATGACTGTTCTATACAGACAGACAAACATACCTACGTACACTTACCATTCTCTGTTTCTAGACATTGTTTGATCAAGGCTGGCATCAAATTCGTCTCTTAGTAACTGAAGCTGATGTAACATTGTACATAGATGACCAAGAAACGGAAACGAAGCCATTGCATCCCGTCGCAGGAATCTATATTAGCGGAGTGACTCAGATAGGAAAATATACAGGAAAAGAAGAGACGGTACAGGTATGCTCTTGTTCAGATTGCAGCGTTTTATGAAACAGAAATAAATATATGCGCATTAGTATAATAATAACCTGATCTCATAGCTTAAAATTAGGGCAGTTAAATTTAATGGACTCTGCAACGAATGAGTTACATTGGTGGCTTTGATTTAGTAAGGGGTACTTTTGGAGGGGAGGAGCCAATGTTGCGACGATACATTGTGCGGATTCGGCTGTCCGAATCCACCGATGACACTTTTGCCCCTGGATGGTCCGGCAGGACCTAAACCGTCCCGAAGAGACGGCGACTGAGAAGACAAGACCTTGCTGGTCGCAGGGACATCACAAAGTCCCTGATCGACCCAAGGGGAGTGCTTCCAACCGGCGGCAAACAGGCAGCCACCCCCCCCGGCTGACATAGTTGGAGACGGCTCCAGGAAGAGAGAATGAAAGTGTTTCTACCTGGTGAGGTTTTTTCTTTTCTTTTCTTTTAGAAGATTGCCCTAAGAAACTCTTTTCTTAAGATTTAGTAAGGGGTACTTTTATTCAAGTTAATACCAGTACCTAAAGATTAGGCTAGAAACACCAGAATGTTTCCTTCCTGCCTTCCTTACAGGATTAGCCCTGCAAAGTGGGAAAAAAAAATCAAAAGGAGATTTCTTCCAACAACCAGTTCTCCGTACTGCTTAGAAAGTTAACAACTGGTTCTCCCAAATAGGTGTGAACCGGCTGAATCCCACCACTGATCACCTCCCCATGAAGCCCATTGAAACCCCAACAGTGTATTCTGACACTGACCATGGGGAGGACCAGATAATGATGAACTTTTTGGTTGTATAAAGACCTCTTCATAAGATGTCATAAGAAATACTTGTCTAAAGAATCTGTTAACTTCTGCTTTACAGTTTGACATCCAAAAGCTAAGGATTTATTGCAGCCCGGAACAAAACAGCCGTGAAACAGCCTGTGAGATACCTGGCGTTGTGAGTATTATAGAAGATTACTAAGAACTGTTGGATATTTATTTATATTTCTCAATAAAAAGCTGGGGGAAAGAGCCTAGGAAAGAGATTCTGAGAGTGGGTTTGTGCTTGTGCTAAAATTATGTTAACATAAGCAATAATCTAGGAATTTAGGCTTCTCTCCATCAGACAACTTGTCTAAAATTCCACAGGGATGATTTCTCTCTCTCTCTCTCTCTCCAAAATGTGTGTGATTGCCCCTGACTAAGATGAGTATTTACAGATCTCTTTGCTGAGCTGTTGGAGATCCAGAGAGACCATGGTCAGAATTTAGTTTTGTGACTTTTTTGGCTGTTTTCAGGAGGACGCAAAAGAAAAGCTTGCTTGTGTGTGCAGGTTTTAAAAGAAGTTTTAATTCCATCATTCTTTTCTTTTTTTTCTTTCAGAATGGAGAGGTAGGGCAAACAATGCACATTCGTACAAATGTAAGGTAACATTTCTTACATTTCTAGTAAACTTACTATTAACCAGGTGAGGTAGGAATGTTTTGTGGGTTTGGAATACGGGATAGAAGGAAATGTGGGGTTTTGCTGTTTGCAAACTTTTTTTTTTACCTCCACGCTGAGGAATTCTTCCTTAAGTAAATAATTCAATTGATGTTTGTTTCAATTTTTATGTTATCTTGATTTTTATTTGGTGTACAGTGTCAGCGTTCCAAGTATCATGTAGAATTAAATCAGAGTCCAAGGCAAAACGATCCTTTATCTTCCAATTTAATAAAGCAGACATCTTTGGCACGTATGTGTTAATCCCAATTCTGGAAATGACGTCACGATCCCACCCAGTTAAAAGTTCGTGATCTTGTCCCCACACCCACAATCCATCACATGGTCCAATCTTCTTCTTCCACGCTGGCATCCACACCCAGTTGCTTCTGGTCAGGTGTACTGGTGCGGAGACAAAAGATGACCTTGAGTTTCTAGAAAAGAATGAAAAACAATACATTCCACAATCCTACTCCTGTCTATTCCCCCCTCCCAACAACTATACTAATGAAACAGCATAATGAAATAAGAGAAAGTGTGGCAGGCCAAAATTCTAAAAGGAATATAATTGCAGGCCTGACATACAGACTATCTTCCATTATTACTAAGCTATTTTTATATTATTAGGAACATTCCATGTTCACATTGATGAAATATACTATGTATGTAAACTATACACACACATATTTAATTCATATTTATATTTGCAAATGCACATGTACATAAATACATATAAAATATAGAAGGATATATTCTGCTTTTAAGGCAAATAAAGTGCTAGAAAGTGTTCAGTTTTTGGCAGTCATAAGTTAATTTTGGTGACATTTCAATTATACATGAAAGGAGAAATTACATAGAATTTGGAAAATATAAGGAATGATTCAGTGGAAATCTCTCTAATTACAGGCCCAGGAGAAAATCCTTGATAGATAATCCTTACGTTTTAAAAAAAGTGTGAACTTGTAACTTTGTTCTTTGCAATAAACAGATAATATTTGAGCACTTCTATGTGAAACATTCTGAAAGCAGGGGTACTTTTTTCACCCTAATACAGTTGTGAGGGCTAAAAATATTTATTTGAATAGACAGTGCAAGGAAGAATTGTTTGTATCAGAAGACCATCCCCTGGGCATGGTCTGTATGATTTAGTGGTGTAATTGTTTTTGTTAAGATCAAACAATCAGAATTCTTTGTCTGGTGAACCCAGACTGTTTCTTCATCTGACCCAGGAATGGGATGAGAGAGCTACTATGTAGGTGGGGAAATTTTACACAGGTGAAAAGGATTACATTCGAAGAGGGTCTTCATTTTTTTAATTGTGATGTGCCGCTTTAATACTTATAGAAATCAACTACCCCCTTCCTCAAGATAAGAAGAAACCATGCCTTCTGGTTTCAAGAATTATGGTCCAAGAGGCTTACACACAGGGGTGCACTTAATGTAACCTTGTTCCAGTCCATAGCGTCTGAATTGCAGCTAATCACCAGGGGATGGTTGATCTTTTAAATTTCGTTAGGCAATGCCAAAGGTTAAGCCTGGGAACTTTTGAATATAAAGAAAATGTTTTGCCAGTGATTGCCTCGTTTTGTCATAATTTTTCTATATCTGATTCATGGATCCTTCAGAATTATCCATCCCTCCCCAGATGGGAGAAGATGGGCGGTCGACATTCTGTGAAAGGGACCCATACTTTTAAATGATAATTTTTTTTTGCATAGTAAATCTGTAGGAATAATTAAGTTATCGCCTAAGAAACTAAAGCTGCCCTCTGAGACTGAGCAAAGTTTGTGTTAGGATTATGAAATTGCTATTGATCATCAAAGCTGGCTTGATTATCTTTGGGGATTTTAGTGGAGCAAAGTGTAAAAACTGTACTGGAGTTGGTATTTGTAAATATATATTTTTTCTTTAATAGTGCAAGAATGGACCTAGCGATGTAGGAGCTACACCTCCTCCTTGTATTTGTCCTCCAGGAAAACAAGGACCCCCAGGCCCCAAAGTGAGTAGACGTTGAACCTAATATAGGTGGTGTTTTACATATATGGTTGAGATAATAGAAGTGTTTGTGGATTAATGCACCACTGGCTAGTCAAGTTGTCAAGAACTGAACTTTTTCAATAATAGGAACTTCATTTAAAAACCACAATTCAACCATTTTGCCCTTCATATTGTTTGCTTTCCTCACATTTTTACCATCTATGTCTTCACGGAAGTCTTAATGGCCACTACGTAGGACTTGAGTTTACAATGGAATTAATCGCTCTAGAGGTAGTTGAAATAATAGATAAGATGCTTCACAGATTTATGCTTAAATAGTCAGTTCAGAATTTAGCAGTCCTCCTTTAGAAGACTAAATTGTAGAAAAATCAGTGAAATGTCTACATTATGATTTGTCATGTGGAAACCTTTGCTGTACTAAAAAAATGGAATTATTGATTCTGTGATATGTAGCAGGAAAGACTGACATTGTAAATGAGGCTTTTTAGTAAACTGGTCCATTGCTGTATTATTTGTTAGAAATATAGCAAACCCCCCCCCCATTTTAATGTTTAATTAACATGTTTAAGCTTTCCTAGGGTTTGGTTCATATTACTTACATGGCAGCTAAGAAAATTCTACCATCTTTGATTTGATGCTGAATGTCTTACAGTCTCATATATATCAGAATATTAAAATAATAATAATCTGGCCAACTCTCTGAGGCCTCAGCCAACTATTATGCCCTTTTAATATAATACTTACAAAATTTTTTATTTATTTAGTTATGCATGTTAGGAAAGTTTGTAACAGCTTAAATATCAAGAATAAGGCCACCTCCTGTGAAAGCAAGAGCAATTGATGGAAATGTTTCCCACGGAAAAATTAAGGATTGTAAAAACAAATCCTGCATAATACGTCTTTGATTTACTTCCAAAATTTTACAGTTTTAAGAATGTGTTAGAATATGTTGTATTTTTCTTAAATTTCTTTAAATTAGGTAAGTCCACATAATAGAGAAATAAAGCAGTTCTCTAAATAGCTCCAGTCTCAACCGTTTTATAATTTGGGGGGGAATGTTTTAGGATACGGTGAGGACAACCCCCATCTAAAAAAACCAAAACATTGACCTTTCCGAGGTGAGGGTGGCACAGTGGTTAGGGTGCAGTACTGCAGCCACTTCAGCTGACTGCTAATTCTGCAGCTCGGCGGTTCAAATCTCACCGGCTCAGCCTTCCATCCTTCCGAGATGGGTAAAATGAGGACCCAGATTGTGGTGGTCAATATTCCGACTCTGTAAACTGCTTAGAGGGGGCTGAAAGTCCTAGGAAGCGGTATATAAGTCTAACTGCTATTGCTATCTATCTATCTATCTATCTATCTGTCTATCTATCTATCTATCTATCTATCTATCTATCTATCTATCTATCTATCTATCATCTATCTATCTATCTATCTATCTATCTATCTATCTATCTATCTATCTATCTATCTATCTATCTCTATATCTCTGTCTGTCTGTCTGTCTGTCTGTCTATATCTATCTATCTATCTATCTATCTATCTATCTATCTATCTATCTATCTATCTATCTATCTATCTATCATCTATCGGATTGTTGGGGGCGATATTCCGACTCTGTAAACCGCTTAGAGAGGGCTGAAAGCCCTAGGAAGCGGTATATAAGTCTAACTGCTATTGCTATCTATCTATCTATCTATCTATCTATCTATCTATCTATCTATCTATCTATCTATCTATCTATCTATCTATCTATCTATCTATCTATCTCTATATCTCTGTCTGTCTGTCTGTCTGTCTGTCTGTCTGTCTCTCTCTCTCTCTCTCTCTCTCTCTCTCTCTCTCTCTCTCTATCTATCTATCTATCTATCTATCTATCTATCTATCTATCATCTATCGGATTGTTGGGGGCGATATTCCGACTCTGTAAACTGCTTAGAGAGGGCTGAAAGCCCTATGAAGCGGTATATAACTGCTATTGCTATTGCTATTCCCTTCATCCTGTAAGCACTTCAGGGTAGGTAGAAATTCAGTTTGCAATGAAGGATCCTTTCTAGAGACTGGGGAAATGTTTTGTGAGTCTCACCTTATTCTGTACTTTGTCTTATTTTTAGGGTGATCCAGGACAACCCGGGATTCATGGCTTCCCTGGAGAATCTGGTCCAGATGGTAAGCCTGTGAGTACTACAAACTTAGTCCTCTTCAGTAGTTTTTTAATGCAAAACTGATAATAAAATGGATCGGAATGTTACTGTGAATAAAATAATAATAATTCAGCCTAGACATATTCCTAAATGCAAAGAATTAAGATTACTTTGCCTTGAAAGGGTTTGGTATGCCAAAAATAAGTATTAATATTTTCCTTAAAATTTAGCTCAGCTTTTTGTATCATTTTCCCCAAAGTTAATTCTACTGTTATTAAAGACACTTGCAGTGTAGCAAAACTCCATCCCATAAAATGAATGAAATGGAATACTGAAATGGAGTCTCTTCAAAGTGAAGATCTTTCTCCAGAAAATTCAATTCCTTGTAATATAGTCAATGAAATTAGTCTTAATTAATAAATAATAATAAAACAGCATGGTCTTTATTATTTTAATGCTACTTTGGGTGAACTTTTCTTGCTCACAATATGTCCCCCCCCCCCGATTAATACTTCTTTATTTCTATAAGGCTGTTGCCTCTTTGTGGTGGTCAAAGAATATTTGGTTTCTGTATCAGTTCTACATGGAAAATCTGAGATAAATGTTTGCTGGAAACTATAAATTTTAGGGACATTGCCAATTGCTCGAGGAGTTCCATGTTATAAGATGTCCAAATTTTCCTTATTTTGGTTTCTTAGTTACATTTTGGCCATGCGCGTAAGTACAACAGATGGTTGAAATTATTATGGTGGTTCCCTTTGGAGGCTGACACTGTTCTGTTATGAATAGCAGCACCAAAAATACACATTTCCATGTATTGAAGAGTGTAATGGGAGAGAGTCCAAGCATAAAGAAATCCTAGTATAATGTTCAGAGAGGACCAACAGCTAGTAGAATCAAGATCTTTTTAGAAAAGCGTTGCTTATTTTTTATGAGGGAGGATTTACGTCAATAGTTCAGTTAGTTATAAAGCTATGATTTTGCCCAAATGCTGAACTCTTCAACAGAAAAAGAAAAGTACTTCATATAGATTCCATTTAACTCTCTTGTCTGAAGAGGAAGAGGAGGGGGCAGGTTGGCAAAGCCTATTGTAAGAAACTGTAGTAGATTACATGATGTCACCCCGTAGTTCAGAGTAACCATTTGTTAATATTCCCAATAAATGCTACTTATCACCTACAAAGCCCTTCATGGTAGTGGGCCTGGGTACTTGAGAGACCGCCTACTGCCAATTACCTCCACTAGACCGATAAGATCGCATCGATTAGGCCTCCTCCGAATTCCATCTTCCAGCCAGTGCAGACTGGCAACTACCCGGAGGAGAGCCTTCTCGGTGGCTGCTCCGACCCTCTGGAATGAACTCCCCGTGGAGATTCGGACCCTCACCACCCTCCAGTCCTTCCGCACCGCTTTAAAGATCTGGCTGTCCCGGCTGGCCTGGGGTTAGGATTCTGGCCCCACCCGAATTGTGTGACTGTTGTGCCTTCTTTTTAATATGTTGTATTGTCTTATGTTGGAAATTGTCTGTCCTTCCCCCCCCCCCCCCCCTTTTTGAACTGTGAGCCGCCCTGAGTCCCCCCAGGGAAAAGGGCGGCATACAAATAAAGGGAAAACTAAACTAAACTAAAACTAAACTCTGTGATTAACTAGCAACCTGAGCCTAAATTTTCTCAGATCGGAATTCCCAGTAGAGACGGTATAGGGTAGTCCTCAACTTACAACCACAATTTGAACCCAAAATATAGTTAAATGGGTTTTTGCCCAAATTTACAACCTTTCTTGCCATGGTTGTTAAGTGAATCTCTGCAGTTATTATGTTAGTAATACAATTGCTAAGTGAATCTAACTTTGCCGTTGACTTTGCTCATGAGAAGGCTCAAGGGTACAACTGCCGCCATCATAAACACATGCCCATTCTGATCATGTGATCATGGGGATGCTGCCACAATTGTAAATGTGAAAAACAGGCATAAGCCACTGTTTTCACTGCCATTGTAACTGTGAAGGGTCGCTAAACAAATTGAGTTGAGTTGTAAGTTGAGGACTATTTGCATTTTGAACAGTTCTGAATAATACTGCAGACAGAGATTAATGCAGAAAAATGAGGGGAACTAAAGACTAGAAATTCTAGGAAGGGAGGGAGAAAAGAAAAGAAAGAGAAAATAAGGTGAGATGTGGAGGAGAGGTAGGGGAAGAAGAAAGAGGTAAGGAGAGGTGAGCGGGAGGGAGAGAAAGAAAAAGAGAGGAGGGAGGTAGAGAGAAAAGGAGAAGGCGAGAGGGTAGGAAGGAGAAGACAGAGGGTAGGAGGGGAGAAGTAAGGGAAGGAAGAAGAGGAGAGGTAGGGGAAGAAGAAAGAGGTAAGGAGAGGTGAGTGGGAGGGAGAGAAAGAAAAGGAGAGGAGGGAGAAAGAGAGAAAAGGAGAAGGCGAGAGGGTAGGAAGGAGAAGACAGAGGGTAGGAGGGGAGAAGTAAGGGAAGGAAGAAGAGGAGAGGTAGGGGAAGAAGAAAGAAGTAAGGAGAGGTGAGCGGGAGGGAGAGAAAGAAAAGGAGAGGAGGGAGGAAGAGAGAAAAGGAGAAGGCGAGAGGATAGGAAGGAGAAGACAGAGGGTAGGAGTAGGGGAGAAGTAAGGGAAGGAAGAAGGGGATGGAGAGGAGGAAGGAAGGAAGTAGAGAAGGAAGGGAGGGAGAAAAGAAAAGAAAGGGAAAATAAGGTGGTGTCATAGCAGGTGTGAAGGATGGTAAATAATACATTCCAAACTATACCTTATAACCTTTTAAATGGAATAATAATAATATAAGAATGGCAAAGAAAAAGAATAACTATGTGAATGTATACCTATAACTGTATGTAAGAGAATAAATGACAGTAAAAATATAAAGCATAATATAGGTAAATAATACTTGGTCATAAGTAGCTAAGTATAAATAAATAAAGAAATGTATATAAAAAAACCTCCCAAAAATAGACAACTGGAGCATTAAGGGCCGGAATTAGGGAGATCGGAGAAGGCAGGCAGTAAGGAATCCAGTAGAAAGCTATCACACATTGGGAAAAGAACTTTGGGAGAACGGAGGAGGCATGACAGATAGGAATCCAGTAGAAAGCTATCACACGCTGGGGAAAGAACTTTGGGAGATTGGAGGAGGCATGACAGATAGGAATCCAGTAGAAAACTCCTGAGCTTGCCACTGCTGTCTGGTGGATTGTGCCGCTGGACCTCTCCATGCTTCTCCATTCACCACCTTCACTCCCAGGTATGGGACTTGACACCGAATTGGGCTAGGATAGTGCAGGCGGGTGGGGGGACCGAGCGATGGAGCGGCTTCTGGACGGGCGGGGGTGAGCGAGGAGTGACAGGGCCAGGGCAGCTGTTCCAGAAGTTACTTCTGGGTCCACCAGTCAAACCCCCTTTTCACCGGATCGGTAAATTTCACCATCTGGTTCTCCCAATCCAGTGTGAACCGGCAGAAACCCACCACTGATGCGCCATCACTAGAGGTTTTTAAGAAGATATTGGACCACCATTTGTCTGAAATGATATAGGATGTCCTGCTTGATCAGGGGGTTGGACTAGAAGACTCCAGGATCCCTTCCAACTCTGTTATTCTGTTATATCCTGAGAGCAGACTTTTTATAACTTTTAGAAGAATCAGATTCATGCCTGAGGAAATAGATGCGGTGTGCACTTTGGTTATAAGAAATACAGAAACTTAATATAATTCATCATGATTTCATCTAAAGGTAGATACTGTTACTGCTCATATAGCCTCCATAATGTAGTATAGCCTCCGGATTAGTGATAAAAAGACTTGATGCTATCAATAGTAAGTGGGAAGTTATGCTGCTAGTATTTTTAGAAGAGAGAACCACATCCTTGTTGTTGATTTTATTCTAGCTGTGGACAAAGCTTCTTAGTAATGATATAAATAACATTATAATGGACCATGCAAGGGAAAAAAAAACCCAACCATTCTTGTAGATTTATAATCTGGCAGTTCTACATGTTTTCCCCAGATGAGTCAGTTTTTCAAGTTGAACATTTTTCACAGTATGGAATTTTTTTTTGGAAAAGTTATTTTAGGAATTGGCTAATTTAGGAATTTAGGGCTGTTAAGAAGGAGTATTAAAATCATGATGCAGCTCTGGGTCTGCCTAAATGCCAGCCCCTATACAATACTTCTTAAACTCATTGGAACATATTCCTAACTTGTTTTTGTCATCTTTCGGTTAGTAATTGAGCTGTAAACGAAACAATCTTTGAATATTCCTTAGCCATAATGGAAATTAGTATAGAGTAAAATGGTCTGGAATATAATAATACAAAATAGGGGTGGGTTTCTCGCCACGTTCCAACCGGTTCGGTTGGAACGGGGCCGGCGGCGTCCTCGTGCACACGCGCAGTGCACGCATGCGTACTAGCGCCTGTGCGATGCTCCAGCTGCTCCTGGAGGATCGCGCAGGTGCTGTATGCATTCTGCGCATGCGTGGAAGAGCAGAACTTGTCAAAACCGGGTAAGAAACGCGGGTGGGCAGGTGGATCCTTCGGCGTTCCCGGAAGTTACTTACTTCCGGGTTTGCCGACCAACCGGTTTGCGGGGACCGCCACGAACCGCCTGAAACCCACCCTCGAAACAAAACCTTGCATCCCAAAGTCATATGCTTCTTTTAATGAAAATTTGCTCTGCGGGCAGGCCTATTAAAGCATAGAGGCCGTTCGTAATAAAGCTTTAAATATCATGGATAGTTTGAGTTAGAGCCATATCCCTTCATTGCACAGAAACCAAAATTTCCACAGGCATTCATGATCCGTGGGACACATGAACTGCGGGATTATAAATGTAGTCAGCAGTAATTCTGAGACTGTTTATACAGAAAATTTTGGGAATGTTTGCTTGATTTTGAAATTAATCATAACTGGATACAATTCTGTGCTATTTTTCTAATGAATTTTGAATTCTTACGTAAGTAGCAGATGGAACATCAGAATGTGTGTTATTGGAGGCCTTATCTGTTTATTTATATTTCACTTTTATTATTTTTACGAATAAATCAAGCCAGTCAAATACACGGTATTTCTTCTTCCTCCTATTTTTGAACAACAAAACCCTGTCAGGTGGGCTGGGATGTGAGAGAGCGAGTGACTGGCCCATGGTCACCGGCTGGTTTTCATGCCTAAAATGGGACTAAAATGGTCTCCTAGTTTCTACCCTTCACTAGTAGACCAAGCTGACTCTCAATATCTTGATTTTTCCAAAAAAAACCCTTTAAAGATAAATATTGCCATAGAACGAGAGAACTTTCCTAATCCAAATTTCCACTGAAGTGTTCCTTGGTCTTACGGGGAAAATGAACAAATATTAAATGTATCAAGAAAATGAAACTGAAGAATGTTGATTTAGGATAAAGTCTTAGAATGCCTACTGAAGATTGCTTGGAATGTATTGATAGCTAAATAGCCTGGACCGCACAATAAATATAACTAAAATAGAAAGATATTTTGCTGGGGTAATTGTAATAATATTTAAGCTGCCCAACTAGGAAAATCATTCAGAACAAGGTATATGATAGTCAAACCAAGAACCGCGACTTAACAAGAACAATGGTATGTGTCAAATGATCCCAATTTAACCTCCAAATATATGCAATAAAGATAATAGGTAGATTTCAGTCCTCGAGTTACAAACACTCGTTCAAGCAACCGTTCAAGTTACAATTGTGCTGAATGGAGGAGATTTATGACCGATCCTTGGAGTTCTGGCTGTCACCTCGGCTCTATTAGTTGTCATTCAGTATGGTTGAAACGGGGATACAGTAAAGTATTGAAGAGTTGGAGTTTGAAACCACCAGGAGACTGTGAGTTCTAGGCCTGCCCTAGGCAGGAAATCTGGCTGGATGTCTTTGGACCACAACTCAGTCATCAAATTTTTATATTCCCTGAATGCCATGCAGTTAGGGGATTTTTTTTCCCTGGCAACTTGTCTCTTTTCTTGACCTTTTTGGTTTTTTTGGACAAAATGTGATCAACTACTATTTATTACTTATTGCCAACAACTTTCAAATTTGAATTAATTTTTGTGGCGTGTACTTAATGATTCCATGGGCAAAATGAACTTTATGTCATTCATAATGGTTTTGTTAATGAAGACAAAGGGGACATTCAACCCATTTCCTCCACTGAGACACAGAACTGATTTAAATAGCCACATAATCGTTGAAGCCCTTTTAAAATCAGAATTGCTCAAAGGGGCATATGTGAGTTTGTATATTCTATGGTGTGTCATATTGCTATTCTATAAAATAGGATTTAGACTTGCAGAAGGAACATAAAACATAAAGATACAGTAGAACCTCTGGTTATCAATGCTTCTGACCATGACCAAATTGGGTTCCGACCAAAAAATTCACCAAATTTTTGAATCTGCTCACAAACAGACACCTCCCTCCGTCCAGTAATGAATACCGAGACAAGCTTAACTGGAATGTACTTTAATAGCAAGACACCAAGCCCTCGGCGGCTGAAAGCCAAGCATAACAAACAGATAAGGACCTTGACAGCAACTCAGACAAACTCAGGCAGCAATAAACACAGATAAGGCTTGGCAGCAATCCAGCCTATCAAGCTCACAGTAATGTCCTCTGACATTCAATCCTGCGTTGACTTCTACAAAGAGGGCCATGTGCACAAGTAGCTTTTTATAGTCTGGAGAGGAGCCTAATGACCACTACCTGAATACAATCACTTCCTGTAATTGCATAATTGTTCCTGACGCCTAGTAGCTCTTCGATGGCGTGCATCCAGGAACAACTCACTGCTGGACTCAGGCTCACTCTCCCTTGTCTCCTCCCCACTGGTCCAAAGCTCAGGCGCCTCCTGGTGGCCAACAGCCTCTCTGTGCCCTGCTCGGAGTCGGAACCCTGTCCAGGGTCCTCCCCATCCTCCAGAGCCGACTCAGAGGGCCCCTCGCTGTCGGAGTCTGGTGGCAGCTCCAACGGCACCTGCTGGGCCACAACACCCTGGTGGTGATCAAACATGGCCATAGCCAAGTTCCCCTTCTGCACCATTTTTTTTTGCAAGAGCTAACTGCATTAATTTTGGTTAGGTTCGGGTCATGACCAAATCGAGTTGTGACCAAAGTTATGGAACTAATTATGGTTGTGACCAGAGGTTCTACTGTATCTGTTTATTAGGAACTAGATTTCTGCTCCTCTTCTATCAACCATTCATGAAAAATGTACCAATATGTTCACTGATATGAATGTAGGTGGGAATTCCTCCCAGGAGGTTGCCTTCCATGTAGTTCTGATTTAAAATGGGGCAAACTGTGTAAAGTTCAATCTCTCTGTCATCTGAAATTAATGGATGGAATAACAATAGCACTTAGACTTATATACTGCTTCCTAGAGCTTTCACAGCCCTCTCTAAGTGGTTTAGAGAGTCAGCATATTGCCCACAACAATCTAGGTTCTCATTTTATCCACCTTGGAACAATGGAAGGGTGAGTCAACCTTGAGCCTGATGAGATTTGAACAAATTGCAGTCAGCCAGCAGTCAGCAGAAGTAGCCTTAAGTACAGCACCCTAATCACTGCACTACCATGGCTCATAGATAGATAGATAGATAGATAGATAGATAGATAGATAGATAGATAGATAGATAGATAGATAGATAGATAGATAGAAAGAGAAAGAGAAAGAGAAAGAGAAAGAGAAAGAGAAAGAGAAAGAGAAAGAGAAAGAAAGAACGAATGAACAATAGTGATATTTGTCAGGAACTAAAAAAAATTGACTCAAACAGCTTTGAGCCTTTGAGATGCATGTTTTTTTACCATAATTGCAAGTAATTCAGAATTCTAACTTGCCAGTATTCTTCTTCCTAAACCCTGCTGGCTGAGCCCATGATCCAGAATTTCCTGAAATGTTTCCCATTTTTCTGCTCCACGTTTCCATTTTTTTCCTTACTTTAGGGACTGTCAACATTTTATCAATTTACCTTAGTCTCTGATTTTTCAATACCCTTTTAGTGCATTTTGTCCTCAACATACAGTATGATGATAGATAGAAAGATAGATAGATAGACAGATAGTTGATAGATAGATAGAAAGAGAAAGAAAGAAAGAAGAATAAAGTGAGGTCTCTCACGAACTAATTTTTTTTGACTCAAACATCCTTGAGCCTTTGAGGTGCATATTTTTTTTTTACCATAATGGCAAGTTACCCACCTTGGAAGGATGGAAGGATGAGTCAACCTTGAGTCTGGTGACATTCAATCTGCCAAATAGCAATAGCAATAGAAGTTAGACTTATATACCGCTTCATAGGGCTTTCAGCCCTCTCTAAGCGGTTTACAGAGTCAGCATATCGCCCCCACAGTCTGGGTCCTCATTTCACCCACCTCGGAAGGATGGAAGGCTGAGTCAACCTTGAGCCAATGAGATTTGAACCGCCGAACTGCAGATAGCAGTCAGCTTAAGTGGCCTGCAGTACTGCACCCTAACCACTGCGCCACCTCGGCTCTAGAATACATCTAATTCAATCTATTTGGATGATACTATATCCTTAATGACTACTTTGCTGTTCTGATGGAGAAGTTGGCCTGAAATGCATTATTTTTTTTCCAAAGTTCTAATGGCGATTATTTCCAGTTCTGTGCACCTGACAGAAATTCCAAAACCCTCAAGGCTGAGCCATGAAAATGTTGTTGTAAATCATCGAAAGCAAAGTGCTCAAACATGCAATAGTATTACTTTTGGGTTTTTCTTTTTAGGGTTATCAAGGAGTAGCTGGTACTCCAGGATCACCAGGGATTCAAGTAAGCTCACAATGTCTTTTTTCTTGTTTCTTTCTTTTTAATCTTTTTCTTTTTTTTCCCCGTTCAAAAGTTTTATTTCTTTTAAAACAAACATTTCATCATTCCTCAATCAGTAAGACATCGGAGTACATTATTTTGTGTGTCAAAATAGTTCTAGTTTACCACCAAATTCTTGTCTAGCCTAATGTATACCCCTCCCTCCCTCCCTCCACCCCCCAACCCCCCTCTTCCTCCCCCCCCGACTTCCCAGAACCCGTACACGGTATGGATTTTTAACAAACACAGTCTAAAATCTATTGAGAAAAAAGAAATAAAGAAATTAATGACATCTCTACATTGATCTTAGCTTCTTCTTGCTGAGCTAACTTTAAACAATTTAAATCATTTCTGATCTTAAGCATAGGCTAACTGGAATTTCTTGGCCCCGTATTTATTTTGTATATAGTCAATCCATTTTTTCCAGTCTCGTTTATATCTCTCATTTGAGTGATCTTTAATATATGCCGATATTTTAGCCATCGCGGCTAAGTTTGTAACTTTCAATGTCCATTCTTGAGTTGTAGGCAAGTCTTCCTTCTTCCAGTATTGCGCCACCAACAGTCTTGCTGCCGTTATTAGGTGCAGAATCAAGTTAGTCTCTACCACTGTAAAGTCAGTACATATACCTAGTAAGAATAACTGAGGAGTAAACTTTATCCTTCTTTTAAAGATATTTTTCTTGTTTCTTTTTAACACTAGAAAATGCTTCTTTAAGTGCTTTCATGTTTTGGGGAGAATTGCAACATTCTTAACTGGCCAAAATTGGCCAAAAATGGGATAAGCTGTTCTAAGAACCTCTGTGAGACAACATTTTACATTTTACATAATGGTTATTATAATTATAAATGAAACTCATAAAATCCAACAAGGTTCCTAATCTAGATTAATTTTTTTTTACAAGGGTCCGCATGGCCTTCCAGGTGTGAAAGGCGAACCTGGGAGAGATGGGGCAAAGGTGAGGCTAATCAAATGCCTATAATTCATTTTAATCAATAAATGCGGCACCACATAATACTCAAAATATTCGAAAGATAGTTACTAAAATATACATTATCTTTTTAAAATATACTTGATTGCCTGTAGAAATGTATGGTTTATTTCAAATTGCTTCCGAATACTTCTTGGTTTAGAGATACCTTCTGACATGATTTGCTGTTTTTTCTCCTATATTTGAATTTTCCCAACAAGTCTGGATGTCCAGCCAAATGCAAAAAAATTGGCTTCATTTGTGTGAACCTGTACAATTTATGCAAGTTTAAGTACAACGTATTTGGAGGTTAAGCTTTGTATATATTTATGATCCTACTGTATAAAACACCAGGATTTTTGAAAAGTTCACAATAACATAATCTTATATGCGATTATTCAAGTCTTCTTTCCTTTTTTGGGAATCATTCTGCACATATGAAAAATCCAAGCATTTAGAATTGAATTGAATGTTTTTTTTTATGGCATATAGTATACTTACACTGTATATGTCAAAGCTTCTCTATAGCCATCACTGTCATATAACTATGTGAAAATTCATCTTGACCAAATTACTTTGTATTCTATGTAGTATTCAGAAAGCTCCCAGCGACCAATGATTTTCCATTCTTTATAATATCAAAGTCAGCTGTGGTTAAGAATGAATTTGGCAGTGAGCCCAAGAGGAATAATGAATAATGAAATGTACACTGTGGCCCTTAATGAGCGCTAATGCTCTAAGGCATGCAATAAGCGTTTGAGCCACATGTTTAATATCTTCATTCATTGTAAGATTAGTTCTTGTTGTTTATTTTGCTTGTGGAACACCATAAAACTAATAATACAACAATCGCTCTAAAGTAGAAGCAAAAATAAAAACTGTTAATGTAAAATTGCAAGGGAATCAAACCCTTGAGTCATATAAAAGACCTATAAAGTTACAATTGGAACGCTATATATATATATATATATATATATATATATATATATATATATATATATATATATATATATATATATATATATATATATATATATATATATATATATATATATATATATATATATATATATATATATAAAAACTAATTTAGATAACTGTAGATAAAGACATAAGAAGTATTAGGGTTCATAAAACACTGTGAAAATGTTGAACCGAATACTTGTGGTTACCTACTAAAGATTATGGAGATTAAGGCAATTATGATCCAACCCAATTGCAACATGGGCAAGATGTAATGGTTGATCTGACTATTGTTGCCAGGATGAGTGTATTTCTTTTTATTGTTTTAATATTGATTTTTTAAAAATCTTTGTACGCCATCCACTCCACAGTGGAGTCACTGAGTGAGTTGGGCAGCCACATAGATTATTATAAGTAAAGAAATGGAAAATCAGGTGACGGGCGAAAGAAGAAAAGATTATAGAATATACTGAGCTATAGAAACCTAGATTAGATGTCATTGTGATTTAGCTGAAAAGTTATCTTAAAATGTATATTTGAGTTAAATTTGAGTCACTTGAGGTCAAGCTGCTTACGCTTGTTTTTACACAAACTAATGGTTTTGCAAAATGTCAGTTTCCGACAGTTAAGAACATTTTCCCACTTCTTCAAAACAAAAATTGATGACTATCACTCATGTTCAGTTGTTTGAGGGTAGATATTATTTTGAAGCGTTTCAGAAGTTGCGAATAACCAAGACTTTAATTTATTGTCCAGATGCTGATTTATATCCGCTGGTACAGATTTACTGTTCCACATACTGGCAATATACCATTCAGTTGTCTTATTGGAATAGATTAAGATGAGCTTGCAAATAAATCATCGGCAGTTAAATATAAAACAGGGAGGGAAAGGTCATTTCTGGCAGTGATAGAGAACAGCAGAGTATGAAGCCATAAATAAAATTACCTGCTAAACTAACTTCATGAATAATGCCATACAGACACATATTGTTGACTGAATTCTCTGAAATAAGGACATGTTTTTACTATCCGTAATTCTACATAGTAAATATGTTTTGTTTTGTTTTGTTTTTGCTTCCACAAGTCTTTTTTATTTCCATTTCATTCTATACAATCACATGTTTACTGTGCAACCGAGGCATATAACATTGGGTAATAAACACAGCCCTCACTTTTATAGAAAATGCCCCCTACAATACAAACCCAATATACCACCTCGGCCCACCATACACCCTCTTTCATCCCCCTCCAACTTTCATTCTTCCTTCTCTCATACCCCTCTACACCTACTTCCCCTCCCCCTCCATCTAACCCTAACCTTATCACTCCCTCTCTTAATCCATTCCCTCCCTTCCTTCTCCTCCTCCTCTCTCTCACCCTCTCTACTCTCCTTCTTCTTTCACTCAACTCCTCCCTTCGGTATACTTCTATTACCTTCCAATATATTCAGTTTGTTCTGTTTTGACACTAACATTAAAAAGCCACAGTATACAAGTGCAATCATGCTTTAAAATTTAACACATATTATATTTCCCCCCCCTCCCCCTAGATCCCCACCTCCCTTCCCTCCCCCCGACTTCCCAGAGCCCGTACATGGTATAACTTCTTGACAATCACAGTCTAAAATATCTCTACATTGAACTCAGCTTCTTGCTTTTTAATGTTTCTGTGCGGAGTATCTGTTGTCAGAAGGTATTTCTCAACACAAGAATTTTGATGGGGGCTGGTTCTAGAAAGAACATCATAGATAGTTTGCTTCTTATGTTTTGTGCATTCCAGATAGTTCAATTCTTAATTATTTCAAAATGCGGATGCTGGGAGCTTCTGGCTGATGGCTAATTATTCCCTAGTTTCCTATTTTTTCTAGCCAAAGCAATGCCCTTTCCATTTGTTTTTGCACATCATTTCTTCATGTCCTAAGATTCAGTGGCTAAATGTTAGCTCAAGGGTGCCTTGGCATCCTGACCAGGCCTAAGAATTCATGGCTATCTAATGAAGAAAGCAGTGGTGTAATTCTTATTTAGAAAGCAAGCCCATTGGAGAAAAAATATCTTTGTCTCATTTATGAAATGATGCCTTTTGATACTTATTTATTTACTTAACATGCTTCACAGAGATTTCCCTTTCCCCCCCTCTAGGGTGAACGTGGAGTTTCAGGTTTCCCTGGATTACACGGAATGCCAGCATCTAAGGTTCAAACCAAATGCTTCTTGTAACAAGGGGTAGGATGTTAAAAAAAAAATCAAGGGATTGTCAAAATAATAAAAATCCCGCCCTTCTTATCTCATTCAGAGTAAAAAAAAAACAACAGGAGTTATTATTCCATGTTTTCTTTTCTGTCTAAAGGACGCAACTTTTAGTTCAGAATATTGTCAAATAAGTAAAGGTAGATATCCATATTTATGGAAGTGGTGATATCACATAGGCTGACTTGTTTATCCAGTTTTAAATCATTTGCCCTTACCTAATCTAACTTTGCTCAATAGTAGTAAACTGAGAGAGGGATCTTGGAGTCCTAGAGGACAATTTATTTAAATATTTGGCAGCAGCTGCCAAAAAAACCAACACAGTTCTAAGCTGCATAAACAGAGGGATAGAATCAAGACCATGTGAAGTGTTAATACCACTTTATAATGCCTTGGTAAGGCCACACTTGGAATCCTGCATTCAGTTTTGGTCGCCACAATGTAAAAAAGATGTTGAGACTCTAGAAAGAGTGCAGAGAAGAGCAACAAAGATGATTAGGGGACTGGAAACTAAAACATATGAAGAACAGTTGCAGGAACTGAGTATGTCTAGTTTAATGAAAAGAAGGACCAGGGGAGACATGATAGCAGTCTTTCAATATCTCAGGGGTTGCCACAAAGAAGAGGGAGTCAAGCTATTCTCCAAAGCACCTGAGGGTAGAACAAGAAGCATTGGGTGGAGACTAATCAAGGAGAGAAGCAACTTAGAACTGAGGAGAAATTTCCTGACAGTTAGAACAATTAATCAATAGTTAGACTTATATACCGCTTCATAGGGCTTTCAGCCCTCTCTAAGCGGTTTACAGAGTCAGCATATCGCCCCCAACAATCCAGGTCCTCATTTTACCCACCTCAGAAGGATGGAAGGCTGAGTCAACCTTGAGCCTGGTGGGATTTGAACAGCCGAACTGCTGAACTGCAGTCAGCTGAAGTAGCCTGTAGTGCTGCATTTAACCACTGCGCCACCTCGGCTCATCAGTGGAACAGAAGTTGCCTCCAGAAGTTGTGAATGCCCCAACACTGGAAGTCTTTAAGAAGATGTTGGCTAGCCATCTGTCTGAAATGGTATAGGCTTTCCTGCCTAGGCAGGGGGTTGGACTAGAAGACCTCCACGGTCCCTTCCAACTCTGTTATTCTATTCTATTCTATTCTATTAGGGGAAGTATTTTTGAATATTATCATTTCCTCTTTTCTGATAATTGAAACTAGCCTGCTCTGAAGGTCTGGACTATTTAGTCTATTTATCACCTCAACATTAGTGCAAAGTTTGTCTTAGATGAAATATTGTTCATCTTTCCATAGACGCTACCTCCTAATAGATGGATTTGTTTTTGAATTTTTAATTCATTATTTTATACAATAGACCTCCTATAATATTGCAAATTGGAACTGTAATAGAGGTAAATTAGAGTTGTTATTCTTTCACATTGCTGTTTTTATATGTTTTTATGTTATTACTATATGTTTTATAGCATTGTGTAGAAGAAGGAGCCTGGGGGTGGAGTCAGAGGAATCAGCCTAGAATCTCTATGTTCCCACAAGCAATCTAATGAAGTCTAAATCTTATCTAGTGCCAAAGTAGTCCTAACTATTAGTTAGTTGACTAGATTCCTGTGCATAGGCATAAGAAATAAATCAGTTTAAATGGAACTTAATGCATGCCATTAGTCTTTTGCGTCTGATAATGGCTGTAAAAAGTCATGATAGGCAGGTGGTCTAAATACACAGTTATGAAGACATTTTATTTCTGGTGTGTAAATAAGTATTAATTTTAAACCACATTTGCACTATGCTAAAAGGTATGGCTACTATCACCTTAGATATTGTGAGCGAATGTTTTCTTGCTTTATTCTATTTAATTTGCCTCTTTGCATATAAAAATAAAGTTATCTATTTATTTTATTAAGGGGGACAGAGGACCTAAAGGAGATCAAGGCATACCAGGAATTTATGGGAAAAAGGCAAGTTTAAACTTAATATAAGATCAAATGATTTAGTTTGATAAAAAACCATATGTCAGGTGAGCCGGACTAAACATAAATCTAGGTTGTTATAGGCAAGAAATAAAAGTTAACACAAATGGTTAGCTTATCACAATGCACTAGATTTCTCTCCAAGTAGTTGTAAAACAAAATCAAGGGAAGATTTATCAACAAAAGGTTATACTTGTCAATGATTTTCTTATACACAAATCTCAAAAAGGTTTAAAATGGATAAAAACATTTATGATTTTGAACAATATAAGTGAGTTTGAAATAAAATTATATACAAACTATGAACATGTTATTGCCAAAATATATAAACTTTTGTTGAAATATTAGAGAGACTAAGTGAAACAATGTATGATAAAATGGGCTAAAATGTTTGGCTACAATATACAAATAGTTCAATGGGAATTTTTTTTAATTTTTTTTATAAAAATGATATATCTTTTGTATTTATCACCAAAGAAATTTATAAAATGTATATAGGTGCTACAAATGTATGTTGGAAATGTGAACAACATGGACAATTTATCCTGTTATTATAGATCTGTGAAAGACTATTGGAATATATCTATCTGTCTATCTATCTATCTATCTATCTATCTATCTATCTATCTATCTATCTATCTATCTATCTATCTATCTATCTATCTATCTATCATCTCTATCTATTATCTATCTATCTATCTATCTATCTATCTATCTATCTATCTATCTATCTATCTATCTATCTATCTATCTATCTATTATCTATCTATCTATCATCTATCCATCCATCCATCCATCTTTCATCTATCTATCTATCTATCTATCTATCTATCTATCTATCTATCTATCTATCATATCTATCTATCTATCTATCTATCATATCTATCTATCTATCTATCTATCTATCTATCTATCTATCTATCTATCATCTATCTATCTATCTATCTATCTCTCTCTCTCTATCTCTCTCTCTCTCTCTCTCTCTCTCTCTCTATCTATCTATCTATCTATCTATCTATCCATCCATCCATCCATCCATCCATCCATCCATCCATCCATCCATCTATCTATCATATCTATCTATCTATCTATCTATCATATCTATCTATCTATCTATCATCTATCTATCTATCTATCTATCTATCTATCTATCTATCTATCTCTATCTATCTATCTATCTATCTATCTATCTATCTATCTATCTATCTATCTATCTATCTATCTATCTATCCATCCATCCATCCATCCATCCATCCATCCATCCATCCATCCATCCATCCATCCATCCATCTATCTATCTATCTATCTATCTATCTATCCTTGATTAGAGAAAATACAATATCTACATTTATGGCTGACTGGAAGCCCCTTATATATATATTGTATGAAACAGAAAAATGCATTTATTACCTGTAGTTTTGATGATTAGGGGGGAAAAAGTAAATAATAGAAAAAAGAGAGCTTTCTTTTGTAATCATAGAGTAAGAGTTAATTTTGTAATTATGCTTATATTTGTTGCAAAGAGAATTGGTTGCTTTTTATCTTTTCTGTTTTTCATTTTTTTATTCCATACTAGCTTACAGAATACAAAAGAATACATAGCAAAACTATTTGTAGGTTTCATGTTCTTTTTAAAACTTTTAATAAAATTTATCTAGAGATTAAAAAAAAATCCAATGGGAAGAGTTCCCTTAGGGGATCTGCCTTTGCAATTTTAGTTCAATCCCGGGAGAAATTATTGTGCAATGTATAAGGAAAGATAAACCATTTCCACAAATCTCTTTGTCTGTAACTTAAAACAAGAGCCAGAACACAACACTTCACCCATAAGAATATTATCACCTTGAATAAGTACTAAAAGAAAAAAAAAAGAGAGATAATTTTTCTTCACAGTGCTAAGTTTAGATTTTTCCACAACTGGTCAAGCATAATTAGCACTTGATGAGTAGGACTAATGAGCCATCTTCAACTCACCATGTATTCTGTCAGCCTTTAGAGGGTGCTGACAGTTTGATTGACTGCTTCTCTTATTTAGCTTTGTCCTATTCTTTTACCAGGGCGCAAAAGGAGAAAAAGGTTCTTCTGGATTTCCTGGAATTCCTGGACGGGTTGTAAGTTTCTGACAAATATTGGGGGGGGGGGGATTCTCTTTGTTTTTCCTTTTTCTGCCTTATTACAGCTGGTGAGTAATTCTAACTTTATTTATAAAAACAGGGAGAACCTGGGAGGAATGGGAAGGACGGCGTACCTGGAATTCCAGGTTTTAAGGTACCCAACATATTGATTTTGTTCAACTATTGTACTCATAACTAGAATTCAAATTAACTTCATGTGTATATGCATGACGTATACAGGTAGTTCTCCACTCACAGCCATTCGTTCAAAGTTACAGGGGACTTGGACTTTGGACTTAATCTTCGTAAATGTCAACGTCCACAAGGCAGTGACCGTTGCATTGTGAAGGCCAAAGGCAGAACGTCACAGATTACAGAGTTGTTTATCCGTGTGTTGTCCTGCCATTGGATTCTCAGCTTGTTTCACGGTTCCGTCGCCACGGGAACCAACACTCCCCATTTATCTGGGCTTGTGACCGGCTATGGTTTCCCATAGGCTGGGTTAAAGTTGCAGGGGCAATAAAAGAAGTGACTTATGACCGTTTTTCACACTTATATCCCCATGGTCACGTGATCAGAATTAGGACGCTTGGCAACTGGCATGACCTTATGACTGTTGCAGCTTTCCAGAGTAATGTGATCACCTTTTAGTGACAAGCAAAGTCATTGGGGAAGCCAAATTCGCGTCACAAGTGCAGTACTGCAGGCTACTTTAGCTGACTGCTAGTTCAGCACTTCGGCGATTCAAATCTCACCGGCTCAGCCTTCCATCCTTCCGAGGTGGGTAAAATGAGGACCCTGGATTGCTGACTCTGTAAACGGCTTAGAGAGGGCTGAAAGCCCTATGAAGCGGTATATAAGTCTAACTGCTATTGCTATTTACAACGGCGGTGATTTTCACTTAACAATTCTAGCAGGAAAGGTCGTAAAATGGGGGCAAAAGTCACTTAACAAGGGGTCTCGCTTAGCAACAGAAACCTTGGGCTCAATTGTGGTCGTACGTTGAGGACTACCTACCTGTATTCCTATACTTCTTTCGATTGTATTAATGGATTCTTATTTTATTAATCTTATTCTTGTGTGCTTACATTTCTTTTAAACATATGTGCTGTTTAAGAGAAGCTGTGAATAATGACATGATACCAATGGACTCAGTGGAGTAGGAGTCCATCTGGCACGGGGATCAAGGAAACAATTCATAACATAAAAAGGAGGATCAAACAACCACTGACTTTCACTGCACATCTTCTTGACTGTCTGGTAGCATCCTGCAAGGGTTCCAGACATGTGTTTGTGCTCATAGGGTTGCTGCATGGAAGGGAGGAACTGGCCTAATTAGGACTGTTCCAGAGGTGGGTTCCGACCAGTTCGCACCTATTCGGTAGAACCGGTTTGTCAAATCTACCGAACCTGTTAGAAGAGGTTCCACCAGTGGACCCGGAAAGCAGGCCACACCTACAGAAGAGGTTCCAAATTTTTTTGAAACCCACCACTGGTCCTTGGATGTGATTATTCTACACTATCATGCTCCTATTTATAAAACTCAGTGCCTCTGTGAAAGGTAAGGATGACTACTGCGTTTGTGGTGCAATCAGAACATTGCGGGTGTTGAAGTTGTTTTAACGAAAACCAAAGATGCCTTTTAAAAAACAAGTTTGCATCATGTTCTTATGCATGCCAGTGCTGTGTGTGAGGTAATTTAAGGTGGTTCTGACAAGTGTCGTCGGCATCTTCATATCCAGTCACATGGGCGGCAAGCCACTCCCATCCGGTCACATGGGCGGCAAGCCACTCCCACAAAGGAGGCCACACCCACAGAGTAGGTTCGAACAATTTTTGAAACCCACCACTGGACTGTTCCATACATTAAAGCTGATCCATGCTTATTGGCATGCAGATATTGGTAGTATAAGAAGTGAGATTATTGCAACTTGGTCAACTACATGATTTTTCTCTCTTCCATGTGATATTTATTGCATATGGAATTCTTAGGAAGTTTTTGCTGCAGCTTTTTCCATCCCTTCCCTTGCTACATACCTTGGGAATTGTCTAATCAAGTTAAATTGCTCTTTCTGGCATGTACTGTAGTTTTGCTCTGGCAGCAATAAATAGAGAGTGTAGGAAATTTGAAGAACAACGTAAGTACGTTGTCTGGATTTCCTTCTTGATGTCTGATTTTTTTTAATTAAAAAAAATCCAACTTTCAATATATGCTTTTGTTTAAGTTCACTGCATTCTTTCGTTCTTAGATTAGAATACAGAGCAAGAGGAAGAAGTATAGTATCTATTTCTGAATAGTTTGAAATTAAAAAAAAGCAATGGCCTTGTGTTTCTGGCAGATTAAAATGCTCCCATTTTGCCTTTTTAACATCTGCTGGCTATAAAACATTGTTTCACTTGGATTTTTTTTTTGCAATCAAAAGTCAGAATATTTCAACAAGAAAAGCATCTTTGAAAATTGCTTCTGGAATTTTCTTCCAAAAATTCAGAAATAGTCCCCCCCCCTCCCCAAAACAATAAATAAATAAAGAGCCGAGGTGGCGCAGTGGTTAAATGCAGCACTGCAGGCTACTTCAGCTGACTGTTATCTGCAGTTCGGCTGTTCAAATCTCACTGGCTCAGGGTTGGCTCAGCCTTCCATCCTTCCGAGGTGGGTAAAATGAGGACCCGTATTGTTGTTGGGGGCAATTTGCTGACTCTGTAAACCGCTTCGAGGGGGCTGAAAGCCCTATGAAGCGGTATATAAGTCTAACTGCTATTGCTATTGCTATAAATATTTCGGTACACATCAAAATCATGAGCTCTATAAATTGGCCTTTGCAGACCCATATGTTTGCAAACTCTCTGCTGTGGAATAATTAGTGTCCCACCCTTCTTTGTGGAAGAGTTTGGGGAACTTTTTCCATTGGATGGAAAAAGTTATATTTACCAATTTCCCCACTATTCATAACCCCCCCCCACCTCTTTAAGAAACTCAGAGCATGAGTATTTCAGAGTTAGACTTTCTTAAAGACGCCGCTAAGTGTCTTGCAACCTGGTATTCTTCAAAATGTAGCGAATGGAGGTTATGTATTTATCACATGCACAGGTTACACCAGTCTTTAAATTCCCAGCCAGAATGAATCGTAAGAATATAAGTGGTTCTCGACTTTCAACCACAATTGTGCCCAAAATTTCTGTTCCTAAGCGATATTTGTTAAGTGAGTTTTGCCCCATTTTATGACCTTTCCTGCCACAGTTGTTAAGTGAAATCACTGCAACTGTTAAATTAGTAACACGGTTGTTAAGTGAATCTGGCTTCCCCATTGACTTTGCTTGTCAGAAAGCCTCCAAAGATTTGATTTAGATTTTAGATTTATTAACATTTGTATGCCGCCCACTCCCTTGGGACTCTGGGCGGCTTACAGACAAGACAAGAAACATATATTAAAAAAATTTAAAATAAGGATACAAGTATTAAAATTACAACAACATGCATACAGTTGGAGTGGGGCTGGATACTAATCAACAGCCCCAGGCCTGCCGGAACGGCCAGGTCTTAGTGGCTTTATGGAAGGACGGAAGAGTGGTTAGGGTCCAGATCTCTACAGGAAGATCGTTCCATAGGGCCGGAGCAGCTACAGAGAAGGCCCTCCCCCGAGGTGGGCCACATGACCCCGGGACATTGCGATGGTCATAAGTACGAACCAGAACTTCTGGATTTTGATTGATGTGACCATGGGGATGCTGCAATGGCCTTAAGTGTGAAAAAAGAGTCATTCACTCATTAAGTGCGATTGTAACATTGAACAGTCGCCGAATCAACTGTTGTGAGCTGATGACTATCGGTTGACTTGCAACCATTTGTGTGACTTTTTGCAGTTGCAATGGAACTGAAAAAAGGGAGTTACGACCGGTCCTTGCACTTATGACAACTGCAGCATCCCCAGGGTCACATGTTCAAAATTTGGGCATTGGCAACTGGAATATACTTACCATGGTTGCAGCATCCTGTGGTTAGGTGTTCTGATAAGCAAAGTCAATGGGAAAAGCCAGATTGATGTAATGACTGCAGGATTGACTTAACAACTACAGTGAGTTGCTTAATTATGGTTAAAATAAAAAGGTCATAAAATTGAGTGGGCCTCTGAGTGAAATCTCTCCCCATCTGTCAACACTGGTTGAAATTAGCCACGAACAAAGGAGGATAAATCATGCCTCCTACCCAGTAGTGGGGTTCAAAAATTGTTTGAACCTACTCTGTGGGTGTGGCCTCCTTTGTGGGAGTGGCTTGCTGCCCATGTGACCAGATGGGAGTGGCTTGCCACCCATGTGACCGGATATGAAGACGCCGACGACACTTGTCAGAACCACCTTAAATGACCTCACACACAGCACTGGCATGCATAAGAATATGATGTAAACTTGTTTTTTAAAAGGCATCTTTGGTTTGCGTTAAAACAACTTCAACACACGCAATGTTCTGATTGCACCACAAACGCAGTAGTCATCCTTACCTTTCACAGAGGCACTGAGTTTTATAAATAGGAGCATGATAGTGTAGAATAATCATATCCAAGGACCAGTGGTGGGTTTCAAAATTTTTTGGAACCTCTTCTGTAGGCGTGGCCTGCTTTCTGGGTCCACTGGTGGAACATCTTCTAACCGGTTCGGTAGATTTGACGAACCGGTTCTACCGAATAGGTGCGAACTGGTAGGAACCCACCTCTGTCCTGACTCTTTTGGAAAGATATCCATATTTAGTTAGCTGTGCCCTCTGGAGGCAGAAACCAATAGAGCAGCTCACATCAGCACAGTTTTTATGTTCGGCTAAATCAGAACGTGGATGGACTCTTGGTGTGTTCCAGAGATTGATTTCATAGGGGAACAGGCCCGAACATAGATTTTACAGCATTGGCAAGGTCTGAAACCTAAATGCAAGTGGAAAAATTAAAAAAAAAACAGCTTGAAGAAACATGCTGTGTAGCAGCAAAGATTTAGCTTGGTGTATTTTACTGGCAGATTTTAGATATTTCCCATATATTGGTGGAGTTAAGTTCAGACTGTTCAGTTCCCAGTGTGCTACTGGAAATTTAATAGTTTCTTGATTATTTCTCTGTCATCAACATTAAGGGAGAAGTTGGACAACAGGGTTCTCAAGGACCAGAAGGAAGACGGGGGAATCCAGTAAGTTTTTCAGTTTTTAAGTTGTTTACTGACGTTCATTTTTCTTTGTTAAAATCTATTTTTAAAAAATTGGGTGTCAAACAGAACACAACCACACACCGAAACCTGGCAGCTGATCTTTTAATGTGTTTTTTAAGAGATTAAGGAGGATTTTCTTCTTTGTGTTACTACTGTGCTTTCCCTTTTGGACAGCAATTAATGACATTCATCAACATGACTCTTTCTTCCTTTCCCTCTTAGAAAAGTAGTGTTTTCACAGGGAGCTTGTTCACATAATGTTTCATATTGTTTATTTATTTAAAACAACTTTCTGCTGCTTCCAGTAGAAGAAGACTCAAAATGGTTTATGATTAATATTTGGGGGCATTCTGAAGTCAAAATGCTAAGGAATGGAAGCTGAGGTAGGTATCTGCAGGACCCACCACCTTCATTAAAGTGAGGAAAAGAGACATCGTGCCAGTTACAACACTTTCATACATGCCTGTGACATCTTAGCACACATATTAAAGGAACAGAGCTTGTATTCACAATGCTGCTTTCATCATTCCCACCCTCATCCCAGTAAGTATCAGTAAGATCTGCATCTCCATCTATTTCCAAAAGTGAGTGGTGAGACATGATAGTTAGATAGATAGATAACAATAGCAATAGCAATTAGACTTATATACCACTTTACAAGGCTTTGCAGCTCTCTCTAAGTGGTTTAGAGAGTCAGCACATTGCCCCCAACAATTGTGGATCCTCATTTTATTCACCTCGGTAGGATGGAAGGCTGAGTCAACCTTGAGCCTGGTGAGATTTGAACTGCCAAATTGCAGTCAACCAGCAGTCAGCAGAAGTAGCCTGCAGTACTGCATTCTAGCCACTGTGCCACCATGGCTCGCAGATAGATAGATAGATAGATAGATAGATAGATAGATAGATAGATAGATAGATAGATAGATAGATGATAGATAGATAGATAGATAGATGATAGATAGATGATAGATAGATAGATAGATAGATAGATAGATGATACATAGATGATAGATAGATAGATAGATAGATAGATAGATAGATAGATGATAGATAGATAGATAGATAGATAGATAGATAGATAGATGATATAGATGATAGATAGATAGATGATAGATAGATAGATAGATAGATAGATGATAGATAGATAGATAGATAGATAGATAGATGATAGATAGTAGATAGATGATAGACAGATGATAGATAGATAGATGATAGATGGAAAGATGATAGATAGATAGATGATAGATAGATAGATAGATAGATGATAGATAGATAGATAGACAGATGATAGATAGATAGATGATAGATAGATAGATGATAGATAGATAGATAGATAGATAGATAGATAGATAGATAGATGATATAGATGATAGATAGATAGATAGATGATAGATAGATGATAGATAGACAGACAGACAGACAGAAAGAGAAAGAGAAAGAGAAAGAGAAAGAGAAAGAGAAAGAGAAAGAGAGAACAAATGAACAATAAAGTGATATTTGTCAGGAACTAAAAAAAATGACTCAAACATCTTTGAGCCTTTGAGATGCATGCTTTTTTTTTTTTTACCATAATTGCAAGTAATTCAAAATTCTAACTTGCCAGTATTCTTCTTCCTAAACCCTGCCGGCTGAGCCCATGATCCAGAATTTCCTGGAGCCTCCCATTTTTCTGCTCCATGTTTTCATTTCTTCCTTTCTTTAGGGACTCTCAACATTTTATCAATTTACTTTAGTCTCTGATTTTTCAATACCTTTTTAGTGCATTTTGTCCTCAACACATGATGAAACACGATAGACCTCCAGAATCTACTTATGACCTTGTTTCAAAACTTCAACGCTGCCATGGTCACGTGACCACATTTTGGGTGCTTAGCAACTGATCTACATTTATGGCCATTTGTAGTCATGTGACTTCAATTTACAATGGTTTTGCAAGAAATAGACATTTACTTCCTATTTCTGGCAAAAAAAAACCTGTCTCATAGTGAACAATGGGTTTACTTAATGATTGCAGTGTTCACTTAATGACTGTCACAAAGACTGTAGTGTTTGCTTAATGATTGCTGCCAAAAAGGTCATAAAATTGGGTTCGTCACCCACTTTACAACTGTCACAAATTATGACCATATTTGCCAGGCTGAATTACAGTCACAGCCCAGGAACTACTTGTAGTCTTACCCTACACTGCTTTGATTATCATTTTACCATATAGCAGAAAGCATGTTTTCATTGGTGGTTTTCAAAAATTGTTCGAACCTACTCTGTGGGTGTGGCCTCCTTTGTGGGAGTGGCTTGCCACCCATGTGACCGGATGGGAGTGGCTTGCCGCCCATGTGACCAGAATGGGAGTGGCTTGCCGCCCATGTGACCGGATATGAAGATGCCGACGACACTTGTCAGAACCACCTTAAATTACCTCACACACAGCATTGGCATGCATAAGAATAGGATGTAAACTTGTTTTTTAAAAGGCATCTTTGGTTTGCGTTAAAACAACTTCAACACACGCAATGTTCTGATTGCACCACAAACGCAGTAGTCATCCTTACCTTTCACAGAGGCCCTGAGTTTTATAAATAGGATCATGATAGTGTAGAATAATCATATCCAAGGACCAGTGGTGGGTTTCAAAAAACTTTGGAACCTCTTCTGTAGGTGTGGCCTGCTTTCCGGGTCCACTGGTGGAACCTCTTCTAACCGGTTCGGTAGATTTGACAAACCGGTTCTACCGAATAGGTGCGAACTGGTCGGAACCCACCTCTGCATGTTTTACAGAAAACATTTTTTCTAGACCAGGAGAGAAGAACTGGATTGCAAATTAAAATTCTTCACTCATATGCCAATGGAGGATATACCCTGTTAATTCCACAAAGGTCTTCCCCTAAGATTGCCTTTCCTACAGGCAATGATTCATGAAATGCTCCATACAACTTTTACAATACTCCCAGAGAGTGGCACTTTTCCCATTTGTACAGCATCCAAACATTCTGTTTCCCTCGGTTATTCAACCATTGTATGGATAATCTGCTTTGAGTTAGGGTTTGATCAGAGACAGACATTCTTTATCATTTCAGTGAATGTAATGCTCACAAAAAACTAGATGTTATATGGTACAGATTACATTGAATAAAGCCAGAAGTTTTCATTATTTAGAAACATTATATTGAAACTTATATTTCATGTTTAATTTCCTATGCAGTTGTTTAAATTACCACCCCATTGTTTCTTGATCCCATCATTTGGACAGATATACAGTTGTGGGGTCCTTGGTGGTTTTCTTGCTGATCTTTTATTATCTAATTAGGTAACATCATCAGTGCTAGCATTGGAACTAGGCAGTATTGAAAATATTACTTACACCCACAACAAAATATCAGGGATTTAATAACTGTCTTGGTCTTTGACACACTGATTTTCAGATTGATTTTCTTCATGGAGAAGCTATAGAGTCTAAAAATCACCATACGCCTCACTTGGGTTGTCAGCCAATAGCATAGCATCATAAGGAAAACAAAACGAAAAATACATGAAGATTCATACCTGCTGCAAATGTATTTCTATATATTATTTGCAGTTGTCTTGTTAGCACTCTTTCTGAGAGTTGTTGAAGCCACTTGAAGGTTTTTCGGTGTTGTTAGGGTGCCCTAAAGAGGAATGGAACTTGCGTGGAACTGCTGAAATGATGGTTCCACCACAAAACCGCGCCCAACTAAACCACGTCACTGACGTCATCAACAGGGCGACAACAGCATGGAGACAGAAGCACGCTGTAAACCCTAAACCTAAAATTAACACCTAAACCTAAACCTAACCCCCCTAAACCTAATCCTAAACCTAACCCTAAAGCTAACCCTTAACCTAACCCTTAACCTAACCCTAAACCTAACCCTAAACCTAACCCTTAACCTAACCCTAAACCTAATCCTAACCCTTAACCTAACCCTAAACCTAACGCTAACCCTTAACCTAACCCTAAACCTAATCCTAACCCTTAACCTAACCCTAACCCTAACCCTAACCCTTAACCTAACCCTAAACCTAACCCTAAACCTAACCCTTACCTTAAGTGGAATTGGCTTGCTTTCAAAGCACTATTTAAAGCGCCCTTCTTTCTCCGTGCTGGCTGTTGTCGCCCTGTTGATGACGTCAGCAACGCGGTTTAATTGGGCGCGGTTTAGTCGAGCGCGGTTTTGACGGGTCACAGAAATGCTGGTATTATAAACAGAAGATAGTTGGTGTCATCCACTCACTTCTGTTAAGAGAAGGCTGCAGATGGCCTTTCTGACCCCCTTTTCAAACTAGTGGTCCTCTGTCCGGAATATCTTTTGAATATCTTTTGAATATCTTCAAAAGAGTGACCTTTGTCTTACAAATGCGAATGGATTGCTGACCCATTGTCCTGATGGGTTTGCTCTCCTATGTTGTGCCATGCATTTGTGAAGAAATTTTTTGTTCCTCCAATGTACAGATCTAAGGACATGTCTTGCTGCATTGTACTGTATCACGTTGCTCAGCTTGTGTCTGGGTCAGTGGTGGGATTCAAATAATTTAACAGCCGGTTCTCTGCCCTAATGGCCAGCTGGGTAGGCGGGGCTCAGTGGTCACGTGACTGGGTGGGTGTGGCTAACTCAACGTCACTCCCGTTGATGGGTGATTCACCTTAGCTCTTACAATGTAATCAGGGTTTACCGGAGAGGCAGTTTCTGTAAGGAGATCAACAAAGATGAGGCTAGAAACAACACCAGAATGTTTCCTTCCTGCCTTCCATACAGGATTAGCCCTGTAAAGTGGGGAAAAACAAAAGATTTCCTCCAACAACTGGTTCTCTGAACTGCCTGGAAAGTTACCAACCGGTTCTCCCGAATAGGTGCGAACTGGCTGAATCCCACCACTGGTCTGGGTGTTTTCCCCTTGGAGTGGACAAGCCTTAGTATACTTTTGGGTTTGAAGTGTGTCTTCCTTCCATTCTCCACCATTTGGTCAGAGCTGAAGAACCTTCTTGGATGAGAAGCAAATCATCCTCAAGGACAAACGAAGTCCTGTTGCCCTTTGAAAAAGTACTTTTGGGAAAACCATCACCCGAATGACTGAGAATCTTCATAGACATCTGGGTGGTATATCACAAAGCAGATATACTGTACCTAACCACTCCACAAAATTCCTTGTGTCTGCTTTAGAACAGTGAAAAAATTCACTCGGGCTGCAACCTACATTGTTAATTCATTCATATGAAAAGGTAGTTAACTTTTGAAATTAAGCAACAATTTCATAACTATGCTGAAGTATTTTGTATTTATTATTCTAAAAAAAGAATTTAAAAACCATGAACTCGTTTGCCAGTATTTGACCAAATATCCAGCCTCTGCCAGGGACCTCTTACACCAGATGGTTTTAGAAAGACTAGAGAAGAAAATACTCAAATCTACTTCAGAATAACATTTCTTCCTAGAATTCTATGCCTTTCTTCTCTGTGACTTCTCAGAGCATTCTCTGTTTAAAATTTTCAGCTGTAATCTTTGCCAAATGCTCTGTGCTCTAGTTATTCTCCTGGCAGCTCTCTACGTATCAAGGAATAAATGTTATGTAACAAGGAAATTTAATTTTGAACCGAAAATAAATGGGTTTTCCAGCTAATAAGATCCACTCAGATGCTGAGTGAGTCTTCCCTCTTTAATTTTTGCTCGTAAAAATGTAGGTGTCAGCCACAGTGAACTCTCATGTGGAGATGCCATAACAAGAATCAAAGTAAAGGCTACTTTTGAGCACAGTTTTGGTGAAAACATATTATTTTTAAGCTGAAACTGAACGTGATTGCTAATAATTCTTCAGCTATCCTGAGAGGCAGGTTTAGCAGCAACAAGAATCATCTGCCAACTTGAAGTCTAACAAAACCTATTAGAAATAGAAATGTAATACTTTATTGACCAAGTGTTACTGAAGGAATTTGTCTCTGGTGCATAAGCTCTTAGTGTACCTACAAGCAACAAGTGATAACCATAACCCTAAAATACAATAACCATAAACCATAGATGCAACACTCCGTGATCATAATAGGATACTGAAGCAATCAACATAAATCATAATAAGATACTAGATAAAGGCAATCAACATAAACCATGAGTAGAACAAGTTATAGTCAGAAGAAACTAAGCAATTAGGAAATAGGACAGATGAGAAGGATAATAAGTAATACAGACCTACTGAGTGGTTTGCCATCCCAGGGCATACAAGGGGTGTCAAACTGACAGCTCACAGGCCGGAAGCATCACTTGCAGGCCACGCCCACCCAAATTCCGCAAAGGGAAAAAAGGTAATACATCACGTGACGGCAACATGGCATGGCGAGTTAGACAGTGTTATGGAAATTAGTTGTAGAGCCGAGGTGGCGCAGTGGTTAAATGCAGCACTGCAGGCTTCTTCAGCTGACTGCAGTTCTGCAGTTCGGCTGTTCAAATCTCACCGGCTCAGGGTTGACTCAGCCTTCCATCCTTCCGAGGTGGGTAAAATGAGGACCCAGACTGTGGGGGGCGATATGCTGACTCTGTAAACCGCTTAGAGAGGGCTGAAAGCCCTATGAAGCGGTATATAAGTCTAACTGCTATTGCTATTGCTATTGTTTAATGAAGTGATAGCATGGAGGGGGGAAAACTGTCTTTGTATGGCAGAACTCTATTTTATATATGTATAAATAATTAATATATAATATGGGCTTTGCCTGTTTTGGCATATCTGTAACTAAAGACAAACTAAATTCAGTCATTGTTAATACAAAAAATATTACAGAAACCAAATGTGCATTTTTTTTTGTAAAACTCAAAAAGAATGAAAAAAAAAATCTAAAAGTGCCTTCATGAAAAACAATATTAGAAGACTGCCTGTTTGAGCCAAAGCATAGCTGAGCCGAGGTGACGCAGTGGTTAGGGTGCAGTACTGCAGGCCACTTCAGCTGACTGTTATCTGCAGTTCGGCGGTTCTAATCTCACTGGTTCAAGGTTGACTCAGCCATCCATCCTTCCGAGGTGGGTGAAATGAGGACCCAGACTGTGGGGGCGATATGCTGACTCTGTAAACCGCTTAGAGAGGGCTGAAAGCCCTGTGAAGCGGTATATAAGTCTAACTGCTATTGCTATTGCTATAGCTTTTCCTTGTAGTGGTGAGTTAGCCAGAATTTCATTTTTAGGTAAATATGATTGCTGTTTCGATAGGACTTTTTGATCGATGGAGTGATTGATCAAGCCTGTTTCAAATCTTACAGGCCACATAAATAGACCTTCTAGATCAGACTAGACCACTCAATTCTAATAGTGATAAATTTATGCTAGTTTTCTATTTATTTATAAATCAGTCCATTTCAAAAATGAAGAGAGGCCTTCCAAGCTTCGACTCCGATTATTTCAAGCAAAATGGATGGAGAAGTCTTGGGACCCCCGATATATGGAAGAATGCCCATCAGTCACATTATTCCTGTCTGCTATTTCTATTGCGAATCTAGTTGCTTTCAGTGCAGTGTGGGTCTCTCCAACAGCAGTCTCATAAGAAATCAATATATTTAGCAGTACAGCATTTGAAATATATGTGCACAAGCAAAAGTTACACCATATATGGCCTTTGTTCCCGAATGGTTCAATTGATAGTAGGGGTGCCAATTTTATTGCATCCAAGTATACTATACATTTTAATTAAAATTAATTCTGTGTTGCCCTTTTAAGAACGTTGCCTTCAGAATTTAATTACTTTTGGTGTTAGACATTTGGAGGCAAAGTGTGTTTGTAAACTCTGTGCACAAATGTATTTTCTTTGCTTCTTATGGTCATCACAATGTGATGGGTGAGATCTAAGTTGAAGAGGCCCTTGTAAAATTCAGTATGTGGCTCTTCTTGGCTCCTAGCAAATACATCATATGATATGCTCACCCCTGGCAAGAACGGTTGGGCTGTTTCCCTGTGGCCTCCAGTAGCAAAGAAAACTGGCAGCTTCTGTTTGTGGTATGCAAGTTGTGTGATGAAGTCACTTCTGCTAGGATTAAATGATTGTGGGTGCCATGAGCATTGGTGGTCATTAGATGGTGGTCACAGCCACTGTGAATGTGAGGAGTTCCATAGACTCAAGCCAAATCAAGCCAAAAAGCACAACTGTATTTAGAAGGTTTTCCAGTGGAGATACCAAATACTTTTCTGAGTGTTTTGTTGCCAATGCTTTTTATGGTGTAGGAGGAAAGGGTCATAACCCAAACCTTGCTACAATGAGGATGGAAATTAGATTTTCTTTTTTTTAATAAAGACCTCATTGTTTTTTTGTTGGTTTCCCAGAAAATATCTCAATCCAAAAATAAGATAACCCAGCTGTTTTTGAGATGAAACATATTTTTCTTAATATTTTACAGTATCCCCAAAATAAAACAGAAAAAAAAAAAAGAAAACAGAGAAAGTTTCATTGGAAAGCATTCCCTTGAAACAAAGATTAGTCTCTTGCAGACACACGGGACATTGTTAGAATGAGAAAAGAATGAACATCAGCCCAAAAATACTTTTGAAGATACATTATGCACGGTGATTCCATAGTTTTTTTTAAATGTTAGTTTAATTCATCAGAAGAACAATTGTGTATGTGGTTAAAGATCCAGATCAATATATTTTTAGATGCCTCCCTCTGTACATTGTTGAGTCATGCTTAAGAATCAATCAAGAATTCAAATGTTGACTCATTTCCTCTGTTGATTCACAGCTCAAAGATTATAGACCGTGCAATCTGGAATGGAGAGGTGGACACATATACAAATACTGCCAACATGCATCTATTTCTAACCAATGTTCATGACTGTGTTGCCTCATAATGGCTAGTTGTTCACACATAAACATAAATTTACAGCTTCTGTTTCAAGTTTAATATCACAGTGGGATATGAACAGTGGTGGGATTCAGCCAATTCACACCTATTAGAGAACTGGTTGGTAACTTTCTAAGTAGTTCAGAGAACTGATTATTGGAAGAAATCTCCTTTTGTTTTTTCCCACTTTACAGGGCTAATCCTGTAAGGAAGGCAGGAAGGAAACATTCTGGTGTTGTTTCTAGCCTAATTTTGATTGCCCTGCTTACAGAAACTGCCTCTCCTTATGACATTGTAACAGCTAAGGCGAAGCGTCCATCGACATGAGTGACCTTGAGTTGGCCACGCCCACCCAGTCACATGACCACTGAGCCCCACCTACCCAGATGGTCATTAGGGCAGAGAACCGGTTGTTAAATTATTTGAATCCCACCACTGGATACGAGTGCATCATTATCTCCAATAATTGGAGAATGAATAAAGAACTTCAAGTGAGAAACACAGCGGTGTTTATCTATTTAATATGTTTAAATTTATTTTTCCCAAGGGAATGCCAGGGATCCCAGGAGTTCAAGGAATAAAAGGAGATAAGGTATTTATCAGGATGTAGATTGAATATAGAGACATTTCATTATTATTATTAGCTTTAAAGTACTACTGCCACAGTGCATTCCATAATAAATAATGCTTTGTTTTGTTTTCAAAATATATCATAGGGTGAAAGTGGGCTGCCAGGTCAAGAAGGAGAAAAAGGACCGTCAGGGTTACCTGTAAGTTTTTGCTATTCCATTTTTTTGGGAAGTGGATGTGGCAAAATGCCATGGTTATAGGAATCCATGGACCGAAGAAAATTATGCTATCCGGTTCTGTAGTATACTTTGACAGCAATTGTAAAATCCAGATTTTCAATGTAAACTCCAAATATATCTGAATGAAATGATATCAAAACTAATTTCTTTGACAATGGCTGGACTTGAAAAGACTTAAGATGCTAGTTTTAAAACAGAGAAGAAAACCAGTATAACATCATGAAAACAAATTAATTATGCTGCAGATGGCACTCTCCTGAATGAATGCATATTGAATAACTGCATGGAAATTGAAGTTAAACGCTTTTGGGGGGATTATTCGCTGCCTTAAGGATCCTTTCAAATGTTCTGCGTGACTTCTTAACGGGACACGTGTCGTGTCGTGCACTTAGTAGGGAAGTTGAGAATTATGATTCTTTCCATCACATTGAACTGTTTTTATAACAAGGAGGCGCCTCTGTTCTGACCTGTTAATAGCTTCCACAGAAGGATTCTCTTTCCAGAATGGATGGTACGCTAATTTTGAACAGATGGCAACTGTCACTAATGTAAATTCAAAGTGATGGGAATTCTTCGTGTAGACATAGCTCCATTTTTTTTAATTTTCATATATACATTCACAATTATATGATCTCATAATTGTTATTAATAATATGTATTTATAACAATTTTTCCCTACAGTTGACAATATACTTGAAGATTGCTTTTTTAACATCCCATAGATCCATCTTATCTTACAACGGTCCTACTTCTTCTTCCCTCCCTCCCTCTTTCCTTCCCTCGTTTCTTCTCTCCTACTCCCCTTCCTTCCCTCCTTCCTTCCCTCCCTCCTTCCCCTTCCCTCCTTCTCTCCTTCCCTCCTTCTTTCCCTCCTTCCCTCCTTTCCTCCTTTCTTTTCTCCTTCTCTCCTTCCTTTCCCCCTTCCTTTCCTCCTTCCTTCCCCCCTTCCTTCTCTCCTACATTCCCTCCTTCCTTCCCTCCTTTCTTCTCTCCTTCTCTCCTTCCTTCCCTCCTTCCTTCCCTCCTTCTCTCCCTCCTTCCTTCCCTCCTTGCTTCCCTCCCTCCTTCCCTCCCTCTTTCCTACCCACCTTTCTTCTCTTTCTTCTCTCCTTCCTTCCTCCTCTCCTTTCCCTTCTCTCCTTCCCCTTCCTCCCCTTTACCCTTCCCCTCTTCTTCCCTTTCCTCCCCTCTTTCCTACTCTTACATTCCCTCCCATTCTTCCTCTGCCTTTCCCTTTCTCCTATTCCTCTCCTTTCTCCTCTCCTTCCTATCTTTCCTTCTACTCCTCTCTCCATCTACTCTATCCGTTGTTGTGTTTACATATTCTCCTCTTCAGGGGATGACCTGGTTCTCTTTTTTCCCCCTCTTATTTGAAAGTTATACATTTTAATAGGGAAGGGTTTTTCAAGACACTTCATCTTTCAGCCTTAGGTTTCATCTCAGGAAGTACTGCAATACTTCAAGGAGAGTTCCTTTGCAACATGCTGGTTATGGTTCCTCCAAGATGGTTTCTGCATGTACAGGCAGCATACTATCAGTTTGAATAGTACATTTTCCAGGCCATTTATTATGTTAAGGTTTCATTCTATTCTTTCCCTGATAGGAGCCATTTACTTGCAAGTGTGGGGAAGATTTAAATATTTAGAGTGGCTGAAGAGAAACCAGCCAGAATATAAAGTCAAATTTATTTGCTGTTAGTTACAGTAGTTGTTCCAGAAGAGAATGGACGAAAACCTTGTGGATAACTCATGTGTAATACCTGAGGGAGATTTCATCAGAAATAAGGGAAAAAAATATTCCTATTACAGTTGCCAACTTCAATCATATATTGTTTTATTTGCCATTAGTAACTCCAGTTCTGGAGGAAGAAGCAGCAAATTGTTTGTCATACTGTATTTTAAATACTTGCTTCATTTTTGCTGCCTGGAATTTTGGCTAATGTTGTAAAACTGCTACATTATGAGTGGGGAGCCAGGGGACTTTCAGATGTGGCTCCATTATATCTCCTAGCATCTCTTGTGTTTTGCAGTGCTGGCTAGGGCTGATGGGAATTGGGATTTAGTAGCATTTGAAAGGGTTCGGGATCATCGTGTCAGTGATCCATAACTGCGTCAGAAAAGCCTATTTGCAAAGAATGTATATCCTTAAAAAAAGACTCTCCTTAAACTTAGATGCAGAAAACGGGATTGGCTCTTTTGATTTTGCAGTGAACATGTAGCGATTCTTCTATTAGTTTTATGGATTCTGCAAGGTTTGGGGTTTTTTTTGGGTGGGGGAGACAGGCATTTTAGTCCGTGACCCGACAAAAGGGCGAACGACAAAACCGCGCCCGACTAAACCACGTCGCTAAAACCACGACGTCATCAATGCGCCGACAACAGCGCGTCGACATCAGCGCGTCGACAGAAGGGCGATTTACAACAGCGTGTCGGCAGAAAGGCGATTTAAGTTAAGGTAAGGGTTAGGTTTAAGGTTAGGTTTAGGGTTAGGGTTAGGGTTAGGGTTAGTGTTAGTGTTAGTGTTAGTGTTAGGGTTAGGTTTAGGGTTAGGTTTAGGGTTAGGGTTAGGGTTAGGTTTAGGGTAAGGTTTAGCGTTAGGGTTAGCATTACGTTTAGGGTTAGGTTTAGGTTTAGGGTTAGGTTTAGTTTTACAGCGCGCTTCTGTCGCCGCGATTCAGCACTCATTCATCGGAGCGCTTTAGAACACGCGGTTTTGTCACCACGGTTTAGTCGGGCGCGGTTTTGTCATTCGCCCTTTTGTCGGTGAACCATTTTAGTCATGGCTAGCAATGAAACCAAGCTTGGAAAATTCTTGTTCTATTTCCTGCTTTAATTCTTTCTCTCTATTGTTGGCTCTGCCTCTAGTTTATGTCAAACTAAGTGCTTCTTGGTTTATGATAAGGCATATTACAAGATATTTACACATTTGGTATCAGGCTTTTCAAATGAACCAAAAAAAAAAAAAACTATCTTAGAATGGCATGTTTCACAGGCATCATGGCTATGCCAAAAAAAGGTTAAATCGCTCTGTGATTCCAGTGAAAACAGAATTATTTGAGCACTTTGTGCTTGTAGTTAAATGTGAGAATGTAGTTTTGATAATCTGTTTAGTATTACGTCTGGTTTGAACCTGAGCCATACATAAAGTACTAGTTACACGCACACTTGATCAATTATAAACAGAGGATTTTTCAAGTAGAGGTTTGAAACAGGCTTACAAACCTTGACTGGCCGGAAGCCAGTTTGAATTCGTTGTACTTCATGCTTGGGCAAATATAATGTAAACACTGATGATGGGAAAGGAATGGGAATGAAAGCAAGGGAAGGAGCCAGTGTGCATCCCATGTGCTAGTTTATCATTTGTACATTTTAAGAACTGTTGGTAATATCAAATATTTATGTTCTAACCTTCTTTAACTAATAGATCATTGCACTTAGGAGGCACTAACAACTATGTAGCTTTAATTGGCACTTGCAGAGGAGAAGAGATAAAATTAATAATGGCTTAGTGGAGTTAAGCCCAAGTTTCTCTTGCGGTTGACAAAGTCCAAGCAGGATTTCACCGTTGCTGCTTATCTTGGAGAACCCTCTCAGCATTTTTCCTGGTCAAGCACTTCACACAGTATATTTTTGAATCGCTCTGCCCTTTGTCGTTTAATTTGGTTTCAGTGTCAGGTTTTAAGTTTAAGATGACAATGCTGTTTACTCAACTGGTTCCCCTCATCCATCTCTTATTTCTCTTTTCCATTGTGAGGGAAAAAATCTTCCACAGTACTGAATAAATTGAAATTGTATACATATAAGGCAGAATGGATTCAGATGGATGTGGACTGGTGGAGCAGTAGAAATGGCCTGGTTTTAAAAGCAGTGACATTGTCTCTGAAAGAGCACTTTCTATTTTGGAAAGGCTGTTAGGAAAACAGATTATCATTCTCTAAATAATAAACATGTAAACCTTCTATTTATTTGCATTGGGAAAGAATTAATGATAAATGTTCAGTTGCGAGTAAAAAAATTAAGGCAAAAAGAGGTGGAACGCAGTAACACACTGCAATATATATAAATTTTTAGTTTGTGTTATTCAAATGTAAGAAATGAAAGGGTTATTATTATTATTATTATTATTATTATTATTATTATTATTATTATTATTATTATTATTTATTTGTCTTGTATGCCGCCCACTCCCGGAGGACTCCGGGTGGCTCACAAAAGACAAGGGAAAGGGGGAAAATGAGACAAAGACAACATATTAAAAACAAAACCAACATTCACAATTTCCGTGAAGGTAAATGCTTCTCAGCCCCCCCCCCCAGCCTGCTGGAACAGCCAGGACTTGGTGGCTTTGCGGAAGGCCGGGAGGGTAGTAAGGGTCCGGATCTCAACAGGGAGCTCGTTCCAGAGGGCCGGAGCTGCAACAGAGAAGACTCTCCCCCCGGGGAGTCAGCAGCCGACATTGGCTGGCAGATGGAATCCGGAGGAGACCTAACCTGTGCGATCTTATCGGTCTGAGGGAGGTAATCAGCAGGAGGCGGTCTCTCAGGTACCCAGGTCCGATGCCATGTAGGGCTTTATAGGTAGCGACCAGCACCTTGAAGCGGATTCGGAGACCAATAGGTAGCCAGTGCAGCTCGCGGAGGATAGGTGTAACGTGGGTGTACCTTGGTGCACCCACAATCGCTCGCGCGGCTGCGTCCTGGACTAATTGGAGTCTTCGAACACTCTTCAAGGGCAGCCCCATGTAGAGCGAAAACAGTTTCATGTTAGAAGAAATTGTAACACAGTCTGTATTGCTAATGTTCCAACTTTCTTATTTAAAAAATAAATAAATCATGGGGGTTGTTTATTTTTTGTTTTTATTCTTCAGGGCCTTCCTGGACCTGAGGGATCATCAGGTTTACCTGGAGGGTCTGGTCCTAAGGTATATTTTCTGCCTTGACTTGTAAAAAATAAAATCTTAAAAAAAACATTATAAGTAAACAAGAAACAATGCAAATATATGAAAACTCTCCTGAACTCTAGCACAGTGAAGTCGATATTTGGGACCACAGGAAGCTCAATACGTGCGGGAAATACAGGACTTTTTAAGATTGTTTCATTCTGTCCAAAGTTGAAACAACAGTCCTTTCCTTAAATTGGAAGGGGGAGCAAGAGGTCGCACGTCTGAGTAGGAGAAGTCTATGTGCTTCTTGTAGAAATCTCGGAACATAGAAGTCTGTTTATTGAAGCTTCTAATCTATATCCATGCTCATTGTTTGGGATTTTGTAACTCCCATAAGACTAGTACTGCAGTCTTTCAATGCATCTCCTTCATGTATGTAAGAAATGAAAACAGATAAAGTTGTAAAACCGAAATGTAACTATTCCCCTTTCGTTCCTCCGTTCTCTCTCACACACATAAGCACACTCACTCAGATACAGCCACAATTCTTGATACTACTCTAAATTACTCCTTACAATAGGGGAATTTCAGAAAAGGGGTAGCTCCCAAGAGGAATCGTTGAAAATTATTCATTTAATTTTGTCTGTCTAAACATTTTGTACAATTTGTTTTAGTAACCCCATTAACTAATTAAAGTCTTGTATTCACAGGGCAACAAGGGTGAACAAGGACCACAAGGGAAATCAGGAATTCCAGGTACCAAGGTAAATTTGGCTAAGTTTTCGTGTGTCATGAAGCAAGGAACTAGATTCTTCGGTTCACACAAACACTATGCTTACTTTGTGTTCAGTGTACATTTCTCTCTTCTGTCTGTCATGGACTGGTGGGGAAACTGTTGGCTAAACGCTAGTAGCAATTAGAAACGAGGTGATTTAAAAAAAATAATGATTTACCACTGCAGTTCTTTTAAACGTTTGCATAAATCAAGTTCTGAAATCATTTTATCAGGATTGTGATAGAAGAGTTGTGTAGTTCAATTTTCTTAATGTTGATGGATATTTTCAGGGTTCTGAGCAAAGCCAAGAATAATGAATGTGCTTATGAGTTTTTATCAAGCTTTTTATGTTTACAGCTCATTTGATGCCAAAATATCACCGGGATTTATTCTGTAGTGGAAATATTCAGGGGGGAAAAACTCCTAAAAGATATGAGTCTTCTTACAATACGATACAATAGCAGAGTTGGAAGGGACCTTGGAGGTCTTCTAGTCCCACCCCCTGCCTAGGCAGGAAACCTTATACCGTTCCAGACAAATGTCTATCCAACATCTTCTTAAAGACTTCCAGTGTTGGGGCATTCACAACTTCTGGAGGCAACTTCTGTTCCACTGATTAATTGTTCCAACTGTCAGGAAATTTCTCAGGAAATTTCTTCTCCAACAAGTGCTGGGAAATAAGGATATGAAAGAAATACTTCGCTGTGGAAGTGAGACAGCTACATACAGCATGCCCTATAAACAATATGGCAACTTTAACACCACATGACGAGTTTAAAGACTCATTTGATTCATGCACCCTCCTATTGTGAAGAACCTCTTCTTAAGATTTTGCACAACTGCAATGTGAAGGCTTAGGAAAAAAGAAGTCCAAAGTCATTACCACCCAGGTGCTTTGAAATCAGGTGTTCGCAGAATTCTGTCCACAGCTTCAGAAGAACAATGCATTTCCAGAATGTGTAGTTTCCTATTTATGGAGTTCTTTTTGGTTTCTCAGGGAGAACAAGGAAGACTGGGTGATTCAGGTGAACCAGGCTACCCCGGAATTCCTGGTACACCTGGTTTGAAGGTATGCCTGTTATTTATTTATTTATTATTATGGACCTGTGTTTCCTTTTATAACAAAGCCCGAAGAATGAGTGAGCCTTTAGTTGTATATTACCCTTACAAACATAATACTTAAGACCATTAGACAAAAAGTTGAGATTGAGATTGAGAGATTGAGAAGTTTATTTATATGCCACCCTTTTCCCTGGGGGGACTCAGGGCGGCTTACAACTCAAAAAGGGGGGGGGAACAAACATTTAACACGTAGGACAGTACATCATTAAAAAACACAACGTTCATACCATTCGGGTGGGTTACAGTCTTTAGCCCCAGGCCTGACGGGATAGCCAGATTTTGAGGGCTGTGCGGAAGGTCTGGAGGGTGGTAAGGGTACGAATCTCCACAGGGAGATCGTTCCATAGGGTCGGAGCTGCCACCGAGAAGGCTCTCCTCCGCGTAGTTGCCAGTCGACATTGACCGGCAGATGGGACTCGGAGGAGGCCTAATCGATGGGATCTAATAGGTCGAGTGGAGGTGATTGGCAGTAGGCGGTCTCTCAAGTACCCAGATCTCCCAGTTAACTTTGTAGCTACATTTCTCCCAATCAGAACCAGAAATTGCAGGACTCTTCTCAGAATATATGGTGGCCCTGCTAACTGCTATCAATCCAAAGTACATCTAGTGCAGACAATCTCCTTAACCTCGGATGATGTTGTTTTTAATTTTCAACTTATCTTTTGACAGATGACTATCTAGCTAGAATCATTTGTTTTGCCCATGTAATATCAGTACAAAGATAGAGATTAGTGGATTAAATCCCATGCTTGGCCTTCCTTAGACAAGAAGAAACTCTAGTTAATATTTATTTGTTTAATTTAGACAGCTTTGGTGCCCCTATAATCCTAATGCTTTGGGGACTCTCGTGTGTGGAAATGCCACAAAACTTAAGAAAAAAACCCAACCAATAATTTTGGGTTGGAAGTTATAACAATGGTACTTAAAGGAAGGTCCTTAGAGTGCTAGTCATTTCAGCAGAATTTATTCCTGCAGTCTTGTGATCGTGATCTGGGTACTGAGTACCCAGTATTGATTACCCGGGTATTGAGCCGAGGTGGCGCAGTGGGTAGAGTGCAGTACTGCAGGCCACTTCAGCTGACTGCTAGTTCAGCAGTTCAGCGGTTCAAATCTCACCGGCTCAGGGTTGACTCAGCCTTCCATCCTTCCGAGGTGGGTAAAATGAGGACCCGGATTGTTGGGGGCGATACGCTGATTCTGTAAACCGCTTAGAGAGGGATGAAAGCCCTATGAAGCGGTATATAAGTCTAACTGCTATTGCTATTGCTATTGCTACTAGCAACCATCTTCCTTACGATGGTTGCAGTATCCCACATATGGGATCATGTCTATGGAGATTCTCAGTCATCCAGATCATGGTTTTTCAGTAGGCAACTGGCCTTTTGTGTGTTTTTCCTTAAAGACATTTCACTTTTCATCCAAGAAGTTTCTTTAATTCTTCTTCAGAATTGAAGACGGAAGTCCAATTGCCTTTTAAAAAAGCACATTTGGGACAATAATGTCCCAACAATAATGTGATCATCATTTGCAACGTTCCTTGTTGCCTTCAGACAAGCAAAGTTGATAGGAAAGCTGGCAGGGAAGGTTGGAATTCACACTGGTAAGTCCCTTGCACTCCAGTGTTTTTTCCACTGAGATGCCCAGATGGCACCCACAGCACCTCTGTCTCTCTTGTGCTTATAGCGCACCTTGATGGGAGCTCATGATACCTTGTACACCTGGCAGAAGCTATCCCTGGCCCTGCCACACTTGTACCATGTCTTGAATGCTAAACACGCATCCACTTGTATCCAGAGGTGGTATTCAGCAGGTTCTGACCAGTTCTAGAGAACCGGTAGCGGAAATTTTGAGTAGTTCGGAGAACCGGTAAATACCACTTCTGGCTGGCTCCGCCCCCATCTATTCTCTGCCTCCTGAGTCCCAGCTGATTGGGAGGAATTGGGGATTGCAGTAACCTTCTCCTAGAGTGGAGAGGGAATTGAGATTTTACATTATCCTTCCCCTGCCACGCCCACCAAGCCACGCCCACAGAACCAGTAGTAAATTTTTTTTTGAATCCCATCACTGCCGGTAAGTACATCCATTTTTCTTATATCATTGGCTCCTTCATCAAAGAAGAAAGATACATTGAAACACTTGTGGCTGCCTTGAGAATCTTTGTTCAAAATTGTTTAAGCGAATAAGTAAGATCTAGAAATTTCGGTGCAAAAGAAAGACTAACGATGATGGGGTGTAATGAACTGGCATGCCAAGAATGACTGGAGATGTGAAATTAAAAATGGAAATTGTGTAATGCCATGTACTAGCATGGCTTTAAGTTGTCCAAACTATTGTTCAAGAGATCACACGTTGCCATGTTATCAGGAAAAACCATTCCATACGTACAAAACATTTCTACAAATACAACCGCAGATAATCCTTGACTTACAATCATTCACTAGTGACCATTTTAAATTACAACAGCATTGAAAAAGTGACTTGTGACCACTTTTCCCACTTACAACTGTTGTAGCATCCCAACGGGCATTTGATCAAAATTTGGGCACTTGGCACTGACATAGCAATAGCAGTTAGACTTATCTACCGCTTCATAGGGCTTTCAGCCCTCTCTAAGCGGTTTACAGAGTCAGCATTTTGCCCCCAACAACAATCCGGGTCCTCATTTTACCCACCTCGGAAGGATGGAAGGCTGAGTCAACCTTGAGCCGGTGAGATTTGAACAGCCGAACTGCAGAACTGAAGTCAGCTGAAGTAGCCTGCAGTGCTGCATTTAACCACTGCACCACCTTGGCTCTTTGAGCTGACATGTATTTATGACAGTTGCAGTGTCCGAGGTTCATGTGATCACCTTTTGTAACTTTCCCAGCTGGCTTCCAACAAGCAGTCAATTGAGGAAGCCAGATTCGCTTAACCACCACATGATTCACTTAATAACTGCCGTGATTCACTTAATAACTGCTGCAAGAAAGGTCATAAAAGGAGACAAAACTCATTTGACAACTTGCTTAGCGATGGGAATTTGGGGCTCAATTGTGGTTTGTAGGTCAAGGGCTGTCTGTAATTGTTTTTAATTTGTTTTAGTTTAACCATTTCACCATTACCGATACAAGCAACAGTTTAACAAGAAATTGATTTTTACTTTTCAGGGAGAGAAAGGAAATCAAGGTGAAAAAGGTATCCAGGTATGCTGCTTTTTCCTTTTTTCTAGTTATGATCTAACTTGGAATAATGCTTGCTTGATGAAAAGAATGTAAGCTGTGAAACTTTGCATTACGTGTGAAACTGTTCTTCTTTTGTTCAATCAGAGAAGCCATAGATTGTTTCAGGTTTCGTTCTCTGTCCTGTGCTAGACCGAATAAACTACCATCCCAGGATCAATAAATGTGATCTTGTAGAGTTTTTAAGCTGGTCGGCTTGGTAGTTGAGAGTATGTGGAGGATCCAATTGGTACAGATTGGCACCTTTGTTATTTAAGACACAATCTAAAGTTAATATAACACATTCGCATTGTGTTTTATTAAGGTTTTAACACAATAAAATATGAACAAGTTACATCAAAGCATGGTAGAGCTACCGACTATTTCAAACTAATTAAGACTCTTTCTCAGTTCCCTAATCCCACCCCCTTGGTTTTTCAGTGGTATTATACACACACACACACAATATTTATTTATCAGCACAAATAAAACATATATATGTTTCATTTGTGCTGATAAATAAATAAAGGGAGACTAGTATAGATCTATTTCAAGCTATTTAGCTCTCATCAGCTAGCCATACCCTTACTGGGATTAGAACCTGTGCTGTATTGCATCTTAGGCAGATGTGTTAACCATTAAGCCACAAGGTTCTCCTCCTTATCAGCTGAGCCAGGGAAATAGGTATGTATTTAGAGTCACAACCCCTGGTATGCCCAAATATGGGAGGAAGTCCACTGCTTCCAATATATGTGTGTGTGTGTGTGTGTGTGTGTGTGTGTGTGTGTGTCTGTGTCTGTGTCTGTGTCTGTGTGTGTTACTGAAAGTTCTGTCTGATGTTACACCTGTGGAAAATCTTTTCCGATGCTTTTTTTTTTTTTTAAACTTTTCTTAAGCTATTTTTACATCTTTGGTTTAAATATTCTTTAAAATTAAGATCTTTTAAAATTAAGATCCAAAATAAATTTCCTATTGTTTTGCTTCAGGTTTATAAATCAGATGTGATGTGTGTACTGTTTGAATCAATATAAATGTGATATAAAACAATATACTGAAATTTGGACAACATAAATTCAAGCAATCTGTGAAGTCTACATGTCCTTAAATCATCCTTAAAGCAGTTATATTGAAATAAATGAATAGGTTTGTTAGGATCCAACCTAAATATAATCGTGTGGATTTCCCATTTCACATCAATAACCAATTTGGGTTTTTTTTCCCTCTTAAGGGTCATAAGGGTGAAGGAGGCAAAACCGGTATTCCAGGCCAAAAGGTGAGAAGGAGAGATTATCAAGTCCTTTTTGAATCCCACAATTTCTTACAGGACATATTTGCGGGTAATGTGTTTTTTTCCTATTCTTTTATCCTCAAACACAGCTTGTCACAGATTGGTTTTGGCCCTTCTCATGAGGCTATGGCTAATTTCTCACACCAGACACTAGAAATATTTGGATTGATGGATATGTTAGGAATATGCCAGTAATCTTCAATTTACAACCACAATTGACGTCCCCTAAACTTCTTTTGCTAAGTGAGACACTTGTTAAGCGAGCTTTGCCACATTTTTGCCACATCCTTCTTGCCCCTGTTGTTAAGTGAATCACCACAGATGTTCAGTTACTGACATGGCTATTAAGTGAATCTGGCTTTCCTATTGACTTTCTTTGTGAGAAGGTTACAGAAGACAATCGCATAGCCCCGGGATAATGCAACCATCGTAAATATGAGCCAGTTGCCAAGTGTCCAAATTTTGTTCATGTGACCATGCTGCTATGGTTGTAAGTGTGGAAAAAGGTCATAGGTCACTTTTCCAAGGGCCATTATAACTTTGAATGGTCACTGAACGTAAGTTGAGGACTACCTGTGCTGATAGCATGTACACAGATTCTCATAAATAGCTGTCATGGTGTAAGTCAGTGGTGGGATTCAAATAGCAGTTGGACTTATATACCGCTTCATAGGGCTTTCAGCCCTCTCTAAGCGGTTTACAGAGTCAGCATATTGCCCCCAACAATCCGGGTCCTCATATTACCCACCTCAGAAGGATGGAAGGCTGAGTCAACCCTGAGCCGGTGAGATTTGAACTGCCGAACTGCAGAACTGCAGTCAGCTGAAATAGCCTGCAGTGCTGCATTTAACCACTTCGCCACCTCGGCTCTGTCAAATAATTTAACAACTGGTTCTCTGCCCTAATGACCAGCAGGGTAGGTGGGGCTTGGTGGTCATGTGACTGGGTGGGCGTGGCCAACTCAACATCACTCAAGTTGATGGGCGCTTCACCTTAGCTGTTACAATGTAATAAGGGTTAACCAGAGAGGCAGTTTCTGTAAGCAGATCAATAAAGATTAGGCTAGAAACACCACCAGAATGTTTCCTTCCTGCCTTCCTTACAGGATTAGCCCTGTAAAGTGGGAAAAAGAAAGCAAGATTTCTTCCAACAAACAATTCTCCCAACTGCTTAGAAAGTTACCAACCGGTTCTCCTGAATAGGTGCGAACCGGCTGAATCTCACCCCTGGTGTAGGTGATCAAAACAAACTGATGTGCTCCTCTCCTCAACACTTAGACCCCATTTCCTCCCTCGGGATGTTCTGTGCCAGAAACCCAACTTACTTTTGGTAAACGAAGTTTACCACTTTTATTTTTATTTTTAAAACTAAAAAATGATGGTGGAGGCCTGCCCCTTTTTCATACTCCCCGTTGTTTTATTTTTAATTAAAATATTTTGTTTAAAGAAGGGTAAAGCAGAGAGCCTGACTGGACCAATGGACACATTTTCCATGGTAACTATATTGGACATCTTAGTCCCTTTTTTTCCTGACCTGGAGCATCTTTGTGTGATTTCAGAGAGGAGGATTCAGCTACAATTCCTTGCCTCTCTCGCTTACATCCACAAAGTGAGATTATTTTATTAGCTGAATTTTTTTCTGAGAAGAGTTTTGGATCCAAGTCTATATGTGTAGTTTTAAAAGAGTATATTTTTTTTCCCCATCTTAATCTTGCAGAGTGAATTTTTTCCTTGCTGGAAAAAAATAATACTTCAAGCTGTTAGATGTCAAGATGAAAAAGATAGTTTGCAACTGTAGTTGCGTGGAAACTCGGTGGTTTTCTTTTTTCAAGTGTACATTTTAATGTAAGTAAATTTAACTATGTGTCAGTAGAAATAGTACATTTTCACAATAACTCATTATGTGTTTTACAATTTTGATTCCAAAAGGGATCGGTGGGATTTAAAGGAGATAAAGGAGAGGTACGTGCTGTTTTTGTTTCGTACGCATTTCTATTCTGTTGTTCTGAGTATTTTCAACTGCTAGTTTGAGCATGGATTTTATGTTGCATTTTGTAAATTTATCATTTTGATAAATGAGAGTCCCTTGGACTGCAAGGCGATCAAACCGGTCAGTCCTAGAGGAGATCAATCCTGACGGCTCTTTAGAAGGCCAGATCCTGAAGATGAAACTCAAATACTTTGGCCACCTAATGAGAAGGAAGGACTCACTGGAGAAGAGCCTCATGCTGGGAAAGATTGAGGGCAAAAGAAGAAGGGGACGACAGAAAATGAGGTGGCTGGATAGAGTCACCGAAGCAGTAGACGTGACCTTAAATGGACTCCAGGGGATGGTAGAGGACAGGAAGGCCTGGAGGAACGTTGTCTATGGAGTTGCGATGGGTTGGATATGACTTCGCAACTAACAACAACAACATCATTTTGATTTTGCTTAGTATAATCATAACTTAAACTTAGAGCTTAAATAAAGACTCAAATATCAGTCAGTCTCAAGCATTAGTTGTGTGGTGTATTTAATTACTACAGTCTACCCTAGAATTCGTAACTAGTGCAGCCAGTGATCAACATTCTTATTGGGAACTGTAATTACAGCCTTTCAGGAATGTTTCGATACATCAGTCTCCTTAATAGCAATAGCAGTTAGACTTATATACCGCTTCATAGGGCTTTCAGCCCTCTCTAAGCAGTTTACAGAGTCAGCAAGTCTTCTCCATCCATTTTGCTTGAAATAATCGGAGTCGAAGCTTGGAAGGCCTCTCTTCATTTTTGAAATGGACTGATTTATAAATAAATAAATAGAAAACTAGCATAAATTTATCACTATTGGAATTGAATGGTCTAGTCTGATCTAGAAGGTCTATTTATGTGGCCTGTAAGATTTGAAACAGGCTTGATCAATCACTCCATCGATCAAAAAGTCCTATCGAAACAGCAATCATATTTACCTAAAAATGAAATTCTGGCTAACCCACCACTACAAGGAAAAGCTATAGCAATAGCAGTTAGACTTATATACCACTTCATAGGGCTTTCAGCCCTCTCTAAGCGGTTTACAGAGTCAGCATATTGTCCCCCACAGTCTGGGTCCTCATTTCACCCACCTCGGAAGGATGGAAGGCTGAGTCAACCTTGAGCCGGTGAGATTAGAACCGCTAAACTGCAGATAACAGTCAGCTGAAGTGGCCTGCAGTACTGCATCCTAACCACTGCACCACCTTAAGTTTGATCTTGACTCCTGATTAGCCTCATTTTCTTGGCTCACAAAGAAGAAATTTACCTTTGTCTTCTGGGATGCTTTTTCACTTCCCAATTTAGCCTACAGATTTGGTATTTCCTTGCAACGACTAGCCAAGCACTATTCTGCTTAACTTTCAGGCTTAGAAAAGGCCATCTACCCGTATTAACGATTCTCAAAAAGTAAGAAGAATGCTAAATAATTGGTTTTCTTTAGTTTCAACTGCATTGCAAATTTATTTAACAAGCACATTTCTTTTCCTTTGATTCCGTATGTCTTTTTGCAGAAAAGATTTATTATCTTCTTTGTAGTTTTGATATCAATTTTTTTTCCATTTTTTTAAAAAAAATCTCTATTTGCATTCAACTTCAGTTATTGTACTTCGACTCTTATTTTTTGTCCCAAGAAGCGCAGGGCTTGAATCATCTTTTGCTTCCCCTCTTTTTAATTTATTCTTCTGACCCAATTGGTAGCTTTAAATATTTGAGAAAGATTTGATCAGCGGAGAAGCAATCTCCTCACGGCTAGGCCAAAGCTGCGCCCATACGTTATTAATGAATGCCTCATAGGTATTTTAAATCTACTATTTTAATTTATGAAATGCATACGGTATAATTATTTTACTTGGCTTTCTTTTTCTTCTAGTAATCTATATTATATTCTTTGAATACGAGAAGAGGTTTTTTTTTTCCAATCACAAGATTAGCATTTTTATCCATTTAAAACTATTTGAGCCAGAAATTGAGGGTCGGCACTAAAGATCATAAATAGGAGGATAGCGGCTTTCAGAATAGCAATAGCAATAGCAGTTAGACTTATATACCGATTCATAGGGCTTTCAGCCCTCTCTAAGCGGTTTACAGAGTCAGCATATCGCCCCCCACAGTCTGGGTCCTCATTTCACCCACCTCGGAAGGATGGAAGGCTGAGTCAACCTTGAGCCGGTGAGATTAGAACCGCTGAACTGCAGATAAAAGTCAGCTGAAGTGGCCTGCAGTACTGCACCCTAACCACTGCGCCACCTCGGCTCAGAAGGCTGCTAAACTCCAGTTCTGTTAGAGTGAGTGTTGCCAACTTCATCAGCCTTCTCTGTTTTTCAAAGTTAGCATTTTGTCAGAATTTCAAAAGTTCAAAAACCTGCTAATAAATAGGCAAGAAGAAAGAATGGCCTAGGTCAGAATGTCACAATCTACAGTATATTGCGCTTAGCTACCGCTCCAATTGCTATTTTAGTTTAACATGATATTATCTAATATCATGGGTGGGATTCAAATAATTTAACAACCGGTTCTCTGCCCTAATGACCATCTGGGTAGGTGGGGCTCGATGGTCATGTGACTGGGTGGGCGTGGCCAACTCAATGTTACTCAGGTCGATGGGCGCTTCGCCTTAGCTGTTACAATGTAATAAGGGTTAACCGGAGAGGCAGTTTCTGTAAGCAGGGCAATAGAGATTAGGCTAGAAAGAACACTAGTATGTTTCCTTCCTGCCTTCCTTACAGGATTAGCCCTGTAAAGTGGAAAAAACCAAAAGATTTCTTCTAACAACCGGTTCTCCCAACTGTTTAGAAAGTTACCAACTGGTTCTCCTGAATAGGTGCGAACCGGCTGAATCCCACCACTGTATCTAAGACTGGCAGAAGACAAGAGGAAGGAACATCTTATGAGAGAAATGATTTCAGTTTGTTAAGGACCATCTCAGGCCTGCAGATTTGTCCGTGGCTTTGGAATTATTTCATTTTGCAAGGACGTTAAAACAGGATTAGGGTGTACTACTAATCACCGTCACAATAGTAAAAGAGAACAGGTCTGCCCAAGTGTTTGTTCCATTGCGGTTGAGGTGGATTTGGCTTTCTGTTTATAAAAAATATGTCGCTCCTGGCTGATTTTCCAGCAAAGGCTTAACTGTATTTTGGAGCCATTGAAATACATGAACTGAAGTTCACTGAAGATCTGCATTAGATCGCACCCGCAGCGACCTCTTGTAAGAAGAATAACTGAGGCTTCAAAATGTTGACTCCTATATTTACATATCATTCAGTGCATTCTTCCCCCAATTCCAGGGGTGGGTTTCAACCAGTTCGCGGCGGTCCCTGCGAACCGGTTGGTCGGCGAACCCGGAAGTAAGTAACTTCCGGGAATGGCGAAGGGCCCACCCGCCTGCCCGCGCTCCTTCCCCGGTTTTGACGAATTCTGCGCTTCCACGCATGCGCAGGATGCATACAGTGCCTGCGCGATCCTCCAGGAGCAGCTGGAGCATCGCACAGACGCTAGTACACATGCGTGCGCCGCGTGCGTGCATGAGGACGCCGCCGGCCCTGTTCCAACCGAACTGGTTGGAACGGGGCGAGAAACCCACCCTTGCCCAATTCCCAACCAAGTCTCCAACTCCCAAACATCGGGAAGGAAATAAATAAATAGATAGGAAAGGCTGATTTAATAGTTACATCAGTTAACTATCTGGAACAAAATACAGTTTTCTTTGCTTCTCTCTCTCTCTCTTTTATATCACCTTTGACTCTGGAATTTCATATTTTTCAGTTTTAATAACAGTCTAAGCAGCATTTCAGCTGTTTACCATGAAAGGGATGGGGGAGAGAAAGGGATTATCCTTGCATCGGACTTTAACTATTGTGTAAAGCATTAGACAATCTATGCCTCATTGGGCATCATTTCGGAGATATTTCCTTACTTAAACAGAGAAGCAAAATGACCACGCATGGGCAAAACAGTTGCATGGAAGCAACTTCTGAGTTTCTGCCAGCTTCCCTATTGAGTTTCCTTGCGGGAAAATGGCAGGGAGCATCAAACATCCATCCATCCTTCCTTCCTTCCTTCCTTCCTTCCTTCCTTCCTTCCTTCCTTCCTTCCTTCCTTCATTTATTTCATTTTCATTTATTGAATTTCTATGCTGCCCAATCCCGGAGGACTCCGGGCGGCTTACAGAAATGAAAAAAAGAATTAAAAAGAATTATTAAAACAATGGGACACAACAAGTTAAAAAGGAACACAACAGACACCCAATCAGACGGGGCTGGACCACCATCAAGGGGTCAACAGCCCCAGGCCTGCCGGAAAAGCCAGGTTTTAATGGCTTTGCGAAAGGCCATGAGAGTGGGTAGGGCCCGGATCTCCGGGGGCAGCTCATTCCATAGGGCCGGAGTGGCAACAGAGAAGGCCCTACTGCTAGGCGTCGCCAGCCGGCATTGTTCCGCTGAAGGTACCCGGAGAAGGCCCATCCTGTGCGATCTTATTGGTCTGAGGGAGGTATGTGGCAGAAGACTTCCTTCCTTCCTTCCTTCCTTCCTTCCTTCCTTCCTTCCTTCCTTCCTTCCTTCCTTCCTTCCTTCCTTCCTTCCTTCCTTCCCTGCCAGCTTCTCCATTTACTTTGCTTGTGGGAAGCTTGCAAGGAGAAAATCACTGGGGAAGCCAGCAGAAAGTTGCAAGTACAAGGCCAGCAGACAGGTAAGTGGCTGCTGTCGGGTAGGGGAGAGAGCGACAGGATGTGCGAGATGTGGAATAGTGTGTAGGGACGTGCAAGAGGTACCGTGTGGGTCAGATAAGGCATGTGCAAAGTGGTGTGGCTCAGGAAGAATGCAGAAGAGATGCCACACAGATTGGAGAAAATTCAGAGAGGTTGATGTGTGAGGCTATGTAAGAGGTGCCATGGATTGGGAAAGGTGTGCATGAAGGAGGAGCAGTTGGGGGAGCTCATGGGGTGATATGCACTGGGAAGGGTACGCATGGGTTCCTGTTCTGACCCTCCTTGTCCTACACCAAAGGACGCCGAGACAAAGATACTGCAAGGATTTATTAACAGACAGACAGGACCTTGGCAACAATGCAGCACAGACAAGGCATTGGCAGAAATCCAGCACAGACAAGACATTGACAGCAATCCAGCACAGACTAACCTTGGCAGCAATCCAGCCTGCCAAGCTAGCCACGAAAGTTCTCCAACTTTAGTGAATACGTTGACTCCTGAAAAGGGGCGTGTGCACAATCATTCCTTTTATAGTCTTGAGAGGAGCCTAATTACCACCAGCTGAGTGCAATTATCTCCTGTAACTGCGTAACTGTTCCTTACGCCTATTAGCTCTTCGTTGCCTGGCATCCAGGAACAACTCCCTTGGCTCCTCCCCACTGCTCCAATGCATGATGTCTGGATCACTCTCCCTTGTCTCCTCCCCACTGGTCCAAGGCGCCTCCTGGTGGCTAACCAGCCTCTCTGCACCCTGCTCGGAGTCGGAACCCTGTCCAGGGTCCTCCACATCCTCCAGAGCCGACTCATAGGGCCCCTTGCTGTTGGAGTCTAGTGGCAGCGCCAACAGCTCCTGCTGGGCCACAACAGGTTCCTTTCTTCCAAATCCTGCCTTCCTTCCCTTTCCAGCAGGCATGTAAGTGACTGCTGCTGAGTGAGGGAGAGAGTAATTGCGCGAATGGCTGGGAAACTGTCACAGAATATTCAAAGCGAGCATCATATGAGCACAGCAGCAGTTTGGCAGAGCCAAAGCAGTAGCAGCCCAGCAGCACCGAAGCAGCTTCAACCTCCCCAAATTTTATCCCCTCCTGAGTCATCGGTCTCAGATTTTGTACAGAGACTCTTAAGTTCGGTCATTGGTGGAATCTTAGTTCAAGAATTGTTGCCCTGTGATGCACTGTTTCATCCGGTTAAAAGGTTACAAAAATTAGAGTTTTAATACTATATAGGTCAGTGTTTCTCAACCGTGGCGACTTTAAAGTCCTGTGGACTTCAGCTGTGCTGGCTGGGGGATTCTGGGAGTTGAAGTCCACAGGACTTTAAAGTCACCAAGGTTGAGAAACACTGATATACCATATATACTCGAGTATAGGCCGGCCCGAATATAAGCCGAGGCACCTAATTTTACCACAAAAAAACTGGAAAAGTTATTGACTCGAGTATAAGCCTAGGGTGGGAAATGCAGCAGCTACCGGTAAATTTCAAAAATAAAAATAGATACCAATAATGTTTTTGAATATTTATTTCAAAGAAAAACAGTAAACTAGCTCTGGGACATCGTTATGTGGCTGCTTGCCATAACAAGGAGGAGGTGGGACATCGTTGCAGAGCGGCAGGAGGGGGAGGAAGGGGAATCGTAAGACAGCCCTGCATTACATTAGAACCTGAGGAGGGGAGATGGTGCGGTGCGCGCTGTGCGGCAAACTGACACAGAGGGAGGGGAAACTCACAGGGGCGCCGGGCCATTCACGAGCGTCACCCAGCGGCATGGCCCCACCCCTTTTTCTCCTCCATTTTGGCCAAATTTTTCACTGACTCGAGTATAAGCCGAGGCGGCTTTTTTCAGCCCCAAAAGTGGGCTGAAAAACTCGGCTTATACTTGAGTATATACGGTAGGTAAATATTAAGACTAAGACTGTAGCAGTAAATAGCACAACTGATTCATAACAGTACGTCGTTTTGTTCTTTATTTGCGAAATGGCCACAGACATTGCTGAGAATGTTAATATGCTGGTCGCAAACTCTGCTGTTGCTTAGTACTGCTTTTTTTGTGTGAATTTCAGATAGGTGAGAAAGGAAATCCCGGCTTCCATGGCATCCATGGTCAGAAGGGGGAACCAGGGGCGAATGGCTTGATGGGTTCTCCAGGATCCCGGGGAATACAAGGAGAGAGAGGCTTTCCAGGAATCCCTGGTTCAGATGGAAAACCTGTGCGTATATCAGTGGATAGGTTTTAAAAAAAACCTACAACTACTGTTCGTTTCATGCTACAATCAACGTGTGGAAACTTTCTAAAATACCTTTGTTCAATGCAGGGAAGAAGTTTCTCAGAAGAATTTATTCGGCAAGTTTGTGCAGATGTGATGAGAAGTGAGTCCATGGTCAAGAGAACTGATTTTCAGTAGAGGCAGGCAAGGCAATCTGTTTTGAGATCAAGGGCACTCTTAAAATTTTAGGAAGCGTCAAAGCACCCTGAAAATTGGTTACCGTTGGGCGTGGTCATTCATAAGAACAGCATAATCACATAACCAAATGGATGGCTTGTTCCACACTTTAAAAAGCAAGCCAGGCCCCAATAAAATTAACTACTCAATTTAAAAATCTCTAATATCAACTTTCCTATCTACAAGTATGCAGTCTTATGATATCCTACTCATGTCATTTTTAAAGTTTCATTGTTCCTTCTCATATATACCTCCACAAATATACATTCTCATAAATACTATTAATATTTATACGTTGTCTTTTAACATTTATCACAATCCATTTAAACATTTAAAAATATAATTGGGGTCGCTTTCATGCCACCCCGCACATCCATCTTATTTTACAACAATCCCACTTCTTCTTTCATCCTCCAAACATCCCTTTTCTCCCTTCTTCTTTCCTCCTCTCCTTTCTCTTTTCTTCTTCCCTTCCCTCTCCCCCACTCCTCCTCTCTTCTTCTCCTTCCTGCCCTCTATCCTACTCTTACTACCCCTCCCTTACTTCCTCTCCTTTTCCCTTTCTCCTTTTCCCTCCTCTTTCTCCAGTGGTGGGTTTCAATTTTTTAAGAACCTCTTCTGTGGGTGTGGCCTGCTTTGTGGGAGTGGCTCGCTGGCCATGTGACCAGGTGGGAGTGGCTTGCCAGCCATGTGACTGGGTGGGAGTGGCTTGCCAGCCATGTGACTGGGCGGGAGTGGCTTGCCAGCCATGTGATTGGGTGGGCATGGCCAACTTTTAAAATATGGTGAAACTCACTTAACAATGCTCTTGCTTAGCAACCAAAATGTTGGCTCAGAAACTCTGGCATTGAAGTGTGCAAGTCTTAAAGCTGTCAAGTTACAAGACCCTTCCACCCCTAACCCTTTAGAAAAAAACCCACAGGGGTGTTCAAACTTGACAGTTTTAAGACTTGTGGACTTCAACTCCCAGAATTCCTCCTCTCGCTCTTCAGCTTGATGATGTGCGGACGGGCGGGGGGAGGGAGCTGGAACCGGTTCTAAACGGCACTGTAGATTTGTGGAACTTCTTCTATAGAAGAGATTAGAACTGGCAGGAACCCACCCCTGTCTTTCTCCCTCCTTCCGTTGTTGCATTTGCTTATTTTCTTCTTCACTCTGATGGATTTTTGGGGCGGGATTCAAGGAATCCCGGTTTCATATTTACATAAAAATAACTGATTTATTTTAACTGACTAATTGTCTGAACCCTATGAATTATACCCCTAATTGGCATACTTCTTTTAAAAAAATTAATAACTCCTATTTGTAAATGAAATGTTTCCCCACCTTTGGATTGCTTTATTATGTCTTAGCAGTTCACAATACACCATAATTTTCTGCCTCACCACTTTAAAGCAAATAAATGAAATAAAGGATACTATTGTCCCATCATGCTGGATCCTTAGGGTTATAACTGAAGGGGCAGTACTTGTGTGGAGTGGCTGATCATTCTCCCAGTCCCCTGATATTTTCTGACTGGTTTCAGTGATGAACTTTGCTACTTCCCAGTGGTGGGTTTCAAAAATTGTTTGAACCTACTCTGTGGGTGTGGCCTCCTTTGTGGGAGTGGCTTGCCACCCATGTGACCGGATGGGAGTGGCTTGCCGCCCATGTGACCGGATATGAGGATGCCGATGACACTTGTCAGAACCACCTTAAATTACCTCACACACAGCACTGGCATGCATAAGAATAGGATGTAAACTTTTTTTTTAAAAGGCATCTTTGGTTTGCGTTAAAACAACTTCAACACACGCAATGTTCTGATTGCACCACAAACGCAGTAGTCATCCTTACCTTTCACAGAGGCACTGAGTTTTATAAATATGAGCTTGATGGTGTAGAATAATCCTATCCAAGGACCAGCGGTGGGTTTCAAAAATTTTTGGATCCTCTTCTGTAGGTGTGGCCTGCTTTCTGGGTCCACTGGTGGAACCTCTTCTAACCGGTTCGGTAGATTTGACGAACCGGTTCTACCGAATAGGTGCGAACTGGTAGGAACCCACCTCTGCTACTTCCCCACATTCCTTTTGTTTGCTACCTTGCTGTGGACAAACCTTGACGAAAATGAAAATGGTTAAACGAAATTAGGTCAACTAAATTAAACCTCAATCCGGAAATGTTTCTATTAGGGATCATAGATCCAAAAATAATTAAAACCAATCAATATCTACTTGTCCATATCCTGACGGCAGCAAGAATCTCATATGCGCAGTGCTGGAAGAAAGAAAATGCCCCCACTAGTACAATGGTTATGAATAAAATTTTAGAAATAGCGGAAATGAATAGACTAACAATGCTGATTAATGAAAAAGAAGACACAGACTTCTATAAAGTCTGGGAGAAACTATATAAATGGTTTGATAAGAAAGACAATGAGGATTAAGATATATAAATGAGATATTTTATTAACTTAAAATAACTTAAGGAACAATTTAAAATGAAATTATGATATACAAAGACTAAGTAACAAATGAGATAAGATATATATTAGAGGTGAGAATTCACCTACAAGTAATATTAATAGACTACAGTGTTGAAAAAACTTTTGACGATCTGATAGGAAAAATCTGTTATGAATACCTGCATAGAATTAGTAATCTAGCTTCATACTGTTTCCTTCTTAGTGATTTTTCCCCCCCTTTTTCCTCCCTCTTTTCTTTTCCTTTTCCTTTACTTACTTACCTTAGGTAGATATGTAGATAGGCAAGGTGAGATGAACTATGGATATATATGTATGAATTTTTGCCATTTGCGTTGTAAACATGTAATGAGTTCTATTTCTCTTTTTGTATTTTGTAAACCTTGCCTTTTTTACAACCTTTAATAAAAATTTATTTATTAAAAAAAAAAAGAAAATATTTCATCTAGATCTTTTAAACTTCATGAAGTTCAAAAAATGTAGATGAGACATACTTTAGCCTACCTATTGGAAGAAGTGATAGCCACTGAGCGGGAACTGTTCAGGATTCTTGTGATGGCACAGTTTCGCGGGCCAAATTGATGGGTCAGATTTCAGGTATAGAAGTGCCTAAAGTGTTTCCTGCTCCAGGTTCATGGCGTACTAAGCCTTAGTTTTTCAACATCGAGAAAGGGATTGTGGAAAATAGATTTTGAAGTGAAACGTGCTGTGCATAAAGCTTTCTTGCCAAAGTTGAGAAACTTAAAATTGTTTAACTGATCTAGATCTAAATTTAACCCCCCCAAAGGTTGAGGTCAGTAGATGTTATGCTTTGATAATGAGATGTTTATATTTGATCTAAATATTTGTTGTCTGAATTCTTCTTAGCCCAGTTGCCTACTATACTTAGGGACAGAAGGTTTCAGCATTGCGATCATTGCCAAACTCAGGATGCCATCTCCGGACCTCCTGGTCCACCAGGCCCAACTGGTCCACAAGGTTCTCGAGGATTTCCTGGTTTGCCAGGAAATGATGGGGCTCCAGGTCTGGCAGGAGTTCCTGGGCGTCCTGGATCTCGTGGCCCAAAAGGTAATTGTACAAACCCACTTCTGTCCGTAAACTGTTCTGCTTCTAATCTGTTTTTGATCAGGCAGCTTTCTCCAATTCATTGCTGTCTGGATGTATTAGACTCTAACAATTCGACCACTACTCCATCCTGATATTTTATAAATGGATGAAAACTGCCAAACTCCTCCTCACCAAAATAGAGTTATTTGTCCTTTGCACCTTCATGTGTAAATTATTTTTTTTTAAAGGAGAAATAGCTATTTCAATGATTTCTTAGCAAAGATAATTGCTTCTTTTAAGGCACAGACAAAAGCGCGCCGACAAAACCGCGGTGAGAAAACCGCAAGGTCGAAATTGCGCCGACGAATACATGCAGAAGCACGCCGACAAATGTGCGCCAATGAAAGCATGCCATTAAAAAAGCAATGAAAACAATGTAACAACAGTAACCCTAACCCTAACCCTAACCGTTACCGTAACCCTAATCGCGCTTTTGTGGGTACTCTTTTGTGGGAGCGCTTTTGATCTCGCGGTTTTCTCTCCACGGTTTTGTCGGCGCGCTTTTGTCGGGTGCGCATTTGACGGGTCATGCTCCAGCTCGCCCAAGGCCTTTGTTCTTGAAGTCTTTTTTTTTCAGAGAATGCTCTTCCGTTGACCCCAAAATGGGTCCTAGCCTGGCGTCAAAGCGAATAAAGACACGAGGAATGGCACTTTCAGCTTCTTTTATTGGAGTACTCCAGCAAAAGGGTACCAGCCTCAAAGGACCTGTGACCTCGAACAATGCACGTGCACAAATTTTATACCGTTATGATTAAGGAAGTTAAAACTCTAAGAATCAATGTTTCTTTTGATTGGATCTTTCTACTTTACCCTCCTTCTTCATACATCACATGTTTATGTTACTAAGCTTTCTTATCCAAAGAGGTGTGTCTTTTACTATTATAATAAGCTAGAGGTTACCAAAGTTTATATGTCTGTGTACCTTAGCTAGCATCCTTCTAGCGTGTCCTTCTAACCTGCAACATTTTTGTTGCTAGGCAGTCGTGTCTCACCATTTGTTGACTCAACGCAGCTGCAACTTCCTGCCTCAGCAATTCCTTTAACAAACTTTCCTCATTCCAGCCTGAGATTATCACCTCCATCTTCTCAGAAAGGCTCTCAAAGGCATGCTTTGTCCTCACACAATTTTTAGAGGGCCGGAGGCTGCGCAAGAGCACACACTATTCTTGTGTGATCTCCACACAAGCCTCCAAAAATCTTGTGAGAATGGGCGTGCTTTTGAGAATCATTGTCAGTTCTTAGTGAATGTGGGTGTGTCATTCAAACCTCATGGGTTGTCATAGGATACAAAAAAAATAACAAATGAAAGTTTTTATTTAACAGGGAAGGTGTCAGGGTTCCAAATAGCATCCAAAATTAAATCAGAGTCTGAGGCAAAGGATTCCTCAAAGTTACAATTTATTAAAAGAGCTCTGTTGGCACATCTGGGAAAACCCGAATCTGAAAGCTTCCAGTTTTTCCCCACCTAGTTGAAAGTTCAAGGTCCTGCCCCCAACACCCACAAGTTCATCACATGGTCCAATCTTCCACTGCCACGAAGACAGATTCCTCCTATCTAGTTCCGGTTCAGGTGCAGAGACAAAGATGACCTTGACTTTCTAAGAAGAATGTTGTTATGGCTACATATCACCCAACTCTTATAATCCCCCCTCCCATTTCCCCACATTAGAAAGTAGACAGTCGAAAGTTTGCCAGGCCTGAAGTCCAAAAGAAAAGATGGCTTGCAGGCATGACAGAGGGCGAATGCAGGGAGGACACAAAAGAAGTAATGAAATGGCTAGAAAAAGAATTCAAGGAAGGCTCTTAACTAAGCAAGGAGAGATAAAGGGATTCAAGAATTAAGATTTTCTATTGATAAAGTCTGCCAGAATTTTGAGCTTTTTTTTTGATAAAGAAAAGATGCTTTTAAAAAATATTTGACAATAGTTTGATGGTAATGTCATTTTATTGGGTTAGGAATATTTATTGTTGATGGTTTTGATATTTTTAATGCTGTAAGCTGCTGAGAGTCAGTTCAAAGCAAGATGGGTGGCCAATAAATTTAATAAAAAAGTAAATAAAATAAATAAATAGGCCACAGCCCTCCCTAAACATGGCATTCGGTCAGTCCTGAAGCAAATGCTCTTGTATGTTTTTCTTGATTATTGATTCAGGATATCTTTCTTCCCTCAAAATCTCCCTAAGAGCCACCCAACATCTAAATAGTTCACAGACCCGAAGGGTTCAGGAGTTTTCTTTTGCCTTCATTAGGGAGTTTTCCCTGTGATACACACACACACACACACACACACACACACACACACACACGTATGTATGTATGTATGTATGTATGTATGTATGTATGTTATATTTATGCTGATAAATAAATAAAGGGAGACTAGTATAGATCTATTTCAAGCTATTTAGCTCTCATCAGCTAGCCATACCCTTGTTGGGAATCGAACCTGTGCTCTATTGCCTCTTAGGCAGATGTGTTAACCATTGAGCTACAGAGCTCGACTCCTTATCAGCCAGGCCAGGGTGAAAGGTATTGTGACGAGCCGAAGGACAGAGAGTGGAAGTGTGACCTTCCTCCCATATTTGGGCATACCAGGGGTTGTGACTTTAAAAATATATATATATATATAAGCCTGTACTTTTAAAATTGTTTTCATATCATTGCTAAAGCCATTGTCCAATTGTACTTGATTTAATTGTTTCTAATGTTAAGACAAGTTCCTAACAGTAGTTTTCTAAGGCAAAATGTAGGCCTGGGAATCCGGTTGGTTCATGAACTCCCCCTTAAAAAAGTGGTTTCTTTGCCTGCTTAAGAAACGGAGTGGACAGTTGTGAGCTTCAAATTGGGAGACTGGGAAAATTGCCACTTTTCCTTCAGGGTTGTCCTGAGCCAAGAGAGAGAGCAATTATGTGGAAAATGTCTGTCATAAATAGAAGGCTAATGCACTAGAAAAACCGCTTGCAATCTGCACAAAGCTTTTTGAACTCCAGTTGTAAAAATTAGCAGCAAAAAACCCCCCACCCCACGCCCTGCAACAATAAAGAGCAAACCAAAATAACAACACATCAGCAATTACTTACTAAAGCAGCGTGACCCGGCAAATGCGTGCCGACAAAACCGCGGCGAGAAAACCGCGATGTTGAAATCACGCCCACAACAGCGCACTCCAAGCCAAAGATACTTTATGGAATTTATTAACAGACAGACAGGTCCTTGGCAGTAAACCGGCACAGACAAGCCATGGCAGCAATCCAGCCTGCCAAGCTCACAATACTGTTCTCCAACAGTAGTTAATGCGTTGACTTCTGCAAAAGGGGTATGTGCACAAGCATTTTTTTTATAGTCTTGAAAGGAGCCTAATTACCACCAGCTGAGTGCAATTACCTCCTGTAACTGCGTAATTGTTCCTTACGCCTATTAGTTCTCCGGTGCCGGGCATCTAGGAACAACTCCCTTGGCTCCTCCCCACTGCTGACGTCCGGATCACTCTCCCTTGTCTCCTCCCCACTGGTCCAAGACTCAGGCGCCTCCTGGTGGCCAACCAGCCTCTCTGCGCCCTGCTCTGAGTCGGAACCCTGTCCAGGGTCCTCCACATCATCCAAAGCTGACTCATAGGGCCCTTTGCTGTCAGAGTCTGGTGGCAGCTCCAATGGCTCCTGCTGGGCCACAACAGTAACCTATTGTAGAAATATGCCTTAATATATACTGTTTGAGAATAAATGATATCCTGTACTTCCTATCTTGTAGGACTACCAGGAAAAAATGGAGCTAAAGGAAACCAAGGTATTGGAGTTCCCGGAATTCAAGGCCCTCAGGGACTTCCAGGTATTGTTTGGGAAGGCAGACCTTCTTGTTGGTTTTTCTAGTGAATATATTACCCTTAATTTACTTCTGTATACAGGGAGTCCTCAAGTTACAATCTTTTATTCAGTGAATATTCAAAGTTATAGTAGCAGTGAAAAAAAATGCCTGGTCCCCAAAGTTATTATTATTGCAATGGTCACATGATCAAAACCCAGCACTCTGCATCCATCTGCACTTATGACCACAGGGCACTTAAAATCCTCCCACTTGTCTGTCTCAACACGCACACACCAGTGGAGGGATTCAAATAATTTACCAACCGGTTCTCTGCCCTAATGACCAGCTGGGTAGGTGGGGCTCAGTGGTCATGTGGGCGTAGCCAAGTCAATGTCACTCAGGTCGATGGGCACTTCACCTTAGTTGTTACAATGGTAATAAGGGTTAACCGGAGAGGCAGTTTCTGTAAGCAGAAACTGCTTAGTGATGAAAGTCCCAGTCCCAGTTACGACCATAAATTGCGGACTACCTGAAGCTTAATTGGATTGAATGGCATCTTTCTGTAGCAGTTGCCATTGGGAGCAGGGTTTGAAAAGTTATTTTGTTCAGGGAAGGCCAGTGGTGGGTTTCAAAAAAATTTCGAACCTACTCTGTGGGTGTGGCCTCCTTTGTGGGAGTGGCTTGCTGGCCATGTGACCTGGTGGGAGTGGCTTGCTGGCCATGTGTTTTGTCTCCCCCCCCTCTCTCTCTCCCTCTCCTTCCTTTTGTCTCTCTGTCCCTTTTTCCTTTTTTACTTCATCTCTCCCTCACTTTTTCTTTCTTTCTTTCTTTCTTTCTTTTTTTCTTTATTTATTTCTTCCTTTCTCTTTCTCTCTCTGTGTGAATCTGTGTGTGTGTGTGTGTGTGTGTGTGTGAGTGTGGTGGGTTTCAAAAAATTTTGGGACCTCTTCTGTAGGTGTGGCCTGCTTTCCGGGTCCACTGGTGGAACCTCTCCTAACCGGTTCGGTAGATTTGACGAACCGGTTCTACCGAACTGGTGCGAACTGGTAGGAACCCACCTCTGGGGAAGGCAATTATATATATTTTTAGATTGAAAGACTGACAAGAACAGAATTGGGACATGATCCCAATCCGATGGCCGAGGAAGGGTATTGTAACGGTATAGTTGTTAGAATGATTTCCCTCATTGCTCTGAAGCTGTAGAGCAGAACTAAGCAGTAGGGGGTAAGGGTTATCCAGATGGGACAATTCAGGCTACAGATCTTTACCCAACTACAATATTGCATGGGTGCTAACCACTCTTCATCTATATTTTCCATATTTTGCCTAGGTCCTGAAGGCCCACCGGGAATAGGTAAAGAAGGACGCCCTGGACAACGTGGGGAGCCAGGGAAAGACGGAGAACGTGGCAGTCCTGGAATCCCAGGGCAAATTGGACAGCCTGGAATTTGTGACCCATCTCTGTGCTTCAGTGCAATTGTACGGAGAGATCCATTTAGAAAGGGACCAAATTATTAATCTGAGGTGGCAAAACTGGCTTTGGTGCTTGCCCTTGATGACCTATCAAGACTCAGGAAGAAAACTGGCAATAATTCCAATTCCTAGGAACTAAAGTACCTCTTACGGTGTAAAATAATATGGTAAAAAAATATCCCAGCGTATGGGATTTAGGGGTTCTGATCCAGTTGAATTTAGTTATCCCAGAAAATATTGACAGCGGTATCTTCTCCTTACCTTAAATCAGGACTGTTTTGTCAAATGTGACTCACTCTCTATATTCCAGTTCTTTTCTCCGGTTCCACCACAAAACCGCAGTAGACTAAAGCGCGTGTGACTAAAGCACAGTGACAAAACCGCACCGTCAAAACCGCGCGACAACAGCACGCTGACAACAGCGCGCCCAAAGAAGCGCGCTGTAACATAACCCTAAAAATAACCCTAAACCTAACCCTAAACCTAACGCTAAACCTACCCTAAACCTAACCCTAAACCTAACCCTAAACCTAACCCTAAACCTTACCTTAAGTTAAATCGCGCTTCTGTCGGCGCGCTGTTGTGGGCGCGCTGTTGTGGGCACGCTTTTGACATCGCAGTTTTAGCGCCACGGTGTTGCCGCGCTTTTGACATTCGCGGTTATGTCGTGCCATGCTTTTCTCCAATGAGTTTAGTTTGATAATTATTTTTGCCCAGCAAATCTGGATTGGGCTCCAATCCTGCAGGCTCCAAACCTGCAGAGGCACTTGGTAATCAAGTGTAAAATCACTGTGAAGATTTTTCTATTCGGCCGGCATATACAGCATACATCTTAATTTTAATGGAGGATTGCTGGTTGTTATTTCACATGCTGATGAATTTCCCCAATTTCTGTGTTTTTCGTGTTGAGAAAGGCGCGAACTACCCATTTCGCAATGTTTAATTTATCATTGGGCAATTTGATGCAATGTATTTTTTAGCTATGCTGACCTTAATGAATTTATGCAAAATATTCAATTATATGCTTCTATCCACAAGAAAAAAAACATCTCTGGAAGCTTCAGAAATAGACTAAAATTTGCATTTAAAATACTGGTTTCTAAGTATAGTCTGGCAAAGGTTTTCTGTTGTTGAAAAGCAAATCTTCACAGAGTAAAGGATAACCTTATTTAATCTGTTCATCCGGATTACGGAACGTGGGGTTACCATTTTTTTTTTCTATAGAATTGTAAATGTCAAAACCAAAAGTTTACAAGAGACCTCTGATGCTTCTTCATAATTACAGTCTCTGCGATGCTGCTTTTTTTTTCCAGTGTTCGTTTTGTAAAATGAGATGCATTCAAGAAACGTGCTGGCATCGTAATCAACTCAGTTGTACAGTTTCCATCAGAAAATGAATCGGTGTTAAATATTAGTGCAAAGATCTCATGTAAAACTGTATTTACACAAAGCGTAAGCTGCATTTAACTAGCTACAGTTGCTGGTTTTTTTTCTGTCTCATTTGTAATATGCTTGACATTCAAGGTTAAATAAATTTTTGTTGAGGTTCTGGTCACAAAATTGATTTTATTGGGTCTTATTTCCATTTCATAGAACTGGGGAGATGGGAGGGACGTAGAGAAATGTAATCCAACCCTTGCTCATTGTTGGCTCTATTTAGAGGTGGGTTGCAGCTGGTTCAGCCCGGATTGGGCAAACGGGTAGTAGCGGCAGCGGGAGGCTGTGCCCGCCCACCCAAATGCTTCTGCACATGCGCAGAAGGGTTGCATGCACGTGTGGGAGTGAAACCGAACTGGTAGTGAAAAGATTAGCAACCTACCTCTAGATCTATTAGATCATATATATTTATATTATACATTTATATTTATTAAATTTATAGGCCGCCCAATCCCGCAGGACTCTGGGCAGCTTATAAAGCGAAAGAAAAAGAAAAAAGGAAACAAAAAGGAAAATAAAAAATAATTTAAAATTCACAACACAGATTCGTTCTAGTTGGGGCTGGACCTTTCAATAAGGTCAACAGCTCCAGGCCTGCTGGAACAACCAGGTTTTAATAGCCTTCTTGAAGGCCATGAGAGTGGGCAAAGTCCGGACCTCTGGGGGTAGCTGATTCCAAAGGGTCGGAGCAGCCACAGAGAAGGCTCTTCTCCGGGGGCCCGCCAGCCAGCACTGACTGGCTGACGGCATCCGAAGGAGGCCCACCCTGTGGGATCTTATCGGCCGTTGGGAGGTATGTGGCAGTAGACGGTCTCGTAGGTACGCTGGTCCTAAGCCATTTAGGGCTTTAAAGGTAATGACCAACACCTTGAATTGCGTCCGGAGACCAATTGGTAGCCAGTGCAGCTCACGGAGGACAGATGTAACATGGATGTACCTCGGTACACCCAATATCACTCGCGCGGCTGCATTCTGGACTAACTGTAGTCTCCGAACGCTTTTCAAGGGTAGCTCCATGTAGAGTGCATGATGATGACAATCCAGCCACTGTTCTGAAAATCTCCAAGGAATGTGGCATCCTCTTCCACTGATTGACAGCTTGCACTTTCAGCCTGCTTTTTTTTGGTTTTAACTCGTCAGTTCTGATTTTTGCCCTTCTGGGGCAATAGAAAATAAGCCCACTCCCTCTCTATGTAATAATACTCCAATTATTTATAACCTACTATCTTATCTCCCCACAGTGGTCTTTTCTGTGTGCTAAACATACCCATACCCTTTCATTGTTCTTCAAAGGGTCTCCTGATCCCTTCTCTCCCTTGCTTCAATTTGGCGCTAAGCTTTTTTAAAAAATGGTGCTGAATATAATATTTCAAATAAGATCTCGCCAGGGCAGAGTAGAGTCAAGTAATTATTTCGTGTTGTGGACTCTATGCACCTGTTATGCACATGAAGATAGTATTTGCCTTCTTAGCAGCTGCATCATGCTTCATGTTTAATTTCATGCCAACGAGAGTATGAAGATATTTCTCACGTGAAAAATTATGACAGTACTGAACAAAGGGACTTAAAAGCCATGCCTGAATCTACAGCAATTATACCTCCAGGCTTAGATGATCATGCGATCGCCATGGGCAATCTTCCCTGCCTGCTACCCCAAAATGTTAATCTGCCTAGATTTCTGGGGGAACTTTTTCACTCTGTCTCCTTGAGAACAAAAGTGGGGCTTGGTGGAGACACTGCCCCTTGTGGGGGCAAAATCAATCCATTTGCTATCAAAGAGCCTGGGTGAAAAGGTCTCTTTGTGAGTCAATGGTAGAGCAAGAACGAAAGAATTGCAAACCCCAATAATCGTGAATAGCAGGAGGCTGAATCTCTACGGTTTCAAGTTGCTTTTTGGTTAGACTTTCAGGCTATAATTAAATGTGCACAGTAAAAAATAAAAGGTAAAATATAACTTTAGAGTCGATGTAGTTTAGTGGTTAAGGCGTTTGATTAAGACTTAAGAAGCAAAGGCTTAAATCTAATAACAGCTATTGTTGATTGCAGCTTTAAGCTGTAAAATCTCCAGGATCAGTTTAATAAAACCGAAACTTTCATTTTAACATCAGGAAAAGGCTTCCCCCCCCCCTTTTTTCTCCCCCACTGATATGGTTGCTTGAAAAGGTTCTAGATAAATGTCTTCCTTTCTTTAATATATAATAGCCAGCAGATGGCAGCAGAATAAAATACTTTGGCACTAATAATGCTCGTTGAATGGAGCCATCTCTTAAAATTTAGATAATACACTCTTGGTTGTAATTTAGAAATATGAGTAATGTTATTTACCCCCAAACCAGCTATAGCCTGGAGTATTTTTTTAAAAAAAATTCACTTCTCTTATATTAACAGATGATAAAATAAAATCGAAATTTCATCATTATATTTTCACACTTAACAGACAAGGCACTTACGACATTAAGTTTTTGAATAGGCAAACTTGAAAGCTCCAATTCTGACAGGCTTATCTGGAAATAATTTCCACCAGTAAAATTCAGTGGACTTCCAAATCAATGAATAGGCACAGGGTGTCTAGTTTCATGTCAACTGGTCAAGGAAAGACACTACTGGAGCCCAGGTGGTTTTCTTGTAATCAGTGAGGTCTAATCCCAGTTCAATCTGCTCAGGCCAGGAATTGTTCTAGCAGTTTCTTCTTACTAAAGCTGAACTCAACTAGCAAATAAGTTGTTAAAAATATATTAGTGGAAGGAAAAGTGGAAAAGAAGGAAGGCAGGTTGCTAGTATAAATATTGTCTTTCTACTCAAAGCGCGTGGAATGGCTTACAAAAATTAAAATAAGAAAAAGGTAAAAGCTAATTAAATTTTATATTAGAATATATAAATTTCATTCATATAGAATATACATTAAAAGTCAAACTAAAGAAAAATTGGTAGCAAGTTAACATGAGTTAAGATATATTTTAAGTGCTGTGCTTCACATTTTAGAAATCTAGAGAACTAAATTATTTACCGTGAATTTACAAAATACATACATCTTACTGTATTCCAGTAGATATCACAATATTACCTCCTCTAGACCGATTAGATCCCACAGATTAGGCCTCCTCCGAATTCCATCCGCCGGCCAGTGTCGACTGGCGACTACTCGGAGGAGAGCCTTCTCTGTGGCCGCTCCGACCCTCTGGAACGAACTCCCCGTGGAGATTCGGACCCTCACCACCCTCTAGGCCTTCCGCAAAGCCCTTAAAACCTGGCTATTCCGACAGGCCTGGGGCTAAAGAGCTTTTGCCCCCCCCCCTCGAATGGTATGACTGCTGTGTGTTTTAAATTATGTATTGTTGCACGTTGTTTTAATTTTTGTCTGTATCCCCCTCCCTTAGTTGAGTTGTGAGCCGCCCTGAGTCCCCTTCGGGGGGAAAAGGGCAGCATATAAATAAAATAAACATTCAAACATTCAAACATTATTTAACCAAATGTCACCATGAGCTAAAGACAGAATGAACCAAACTAGTATCGGTACTCATCCTTGATTGACTTTAAAAACATCAGAAGAAAAAACCCTCCCAGGATACAACAATTAACTCCTTTAGGCTTAAAAAAAATGAGAATGAAAGTTGAAACAATATCTGCTCAGTTATCTAAAAGTTGGGATTATCTTAGATACTATTGCAGATACAACAGCAAAAATTCAAGCAGATTTGACCAAAGTTGGGTACTCTTTCTCAACTACTATTGCACTAGTTGAAAGTAGAATCAACTGAGTGTAGAATCAGCAGACGTTTTTTCAGATTATCAAAAACATGACCAGTGAGAGGAGAACAGAAGCCATTGTGATTAATCAGCTTCTTGGTCTGCACAAAAAACTGCTTTTATTCATGCCAACTGCATTGCAGTGGTCAATGCAGACTCACTGGCTATAATATTAATTGCTCTTCTTGGATATGTGCATTATATAGCATGCTACAGGATCATTACAGCAAAGCAAAGAGAAGAATCTGCTATAGGTGAGCCAAGCTTCCCAAAGATTTAACTAAGGGATCTATTGGGTCTTCGGCCATTTTGAATCTTTGTGGTTAGGAAGGACAATCCCTGTTCTTCTCCATCAAGCCTGGAAAAATGAAAGTTGGCTTAATACAATACAATACAATACAATACAATACAATACAATACAATACAATACAATACAATACAATACAATACAATACAATAGCAGAGTTGGAAGGTCTTCTAGTCCAATCCCCTGCCTAGGCAGGAAACCCTATACCATTCCAGACAAATGGCTATCCAACATCTTCTTAAAGACTTCCAGTGTTGGGGCTTTTACAACTTCTGGAGGCAACTTCTGTTCCGCTGATTAATTGTTCTAACTGTCAGGAAATTTCTCCTCAGTTCTAAGTTGCTTCTCTCCTTGATTAGTTTCCACCCATTGCTTCTTGTTCTACCCTCAGGTGCCTTGGAGAATAGTTTGACTCCCTCTTCTTTGTGGCAACCCCTGAGATATTGGAACACTGTTATCCTGTCTCCCCTGGTCCTTCTCTTCATTAAACTAGACATACCCAGTTCTTGCAACCGTTCTTCATATGTTTTAGTCTCCAGTCCCCTAATCATGTTTGTTGCTCTTGTCTGCACTCTTTCTAGAGTCTCCACATCTTTTCTACATTGTGGTGACCAAAAGTGAATGCAGAATTCCAAGTGTGGCCTTACCAAGTCATTATAAAGTGGTATCAACCCTTCACGGAATCTTGATTCTATCCCTCTGTTTATGCAGCCTAGAACTGTGTTGGCTTTTTTGGCAGCTGCTGCACATGATTGGCTCATATTTAAATGGTTGTCCACTAGGACTCCAAGATCGCTCTCACAGTTACTACTATTGAGCAAGCTACCACCTATACTGTACCTGTGCATTTCATTTTTCTTGCCTAAATGTAGAACCTTACTCTTTTCACCATTGAATTTCATTTTATTAGATAGTGCCCAATGTTCAAGTTTGTCAAGATCCTTCTGTTTCTTAAGCCTGTCTTCTGGAGTGTTGGTTGTAGAAAAGGAGTCAAGGTGGCGCAGTGGCTAGGGTGCAGTACTGCAGGCCACTTCAGCTGAATGTTATCTGCAGTTCAGCGGTTCTAATCTCACCGGCTCAAGGTTGACTCAGCCTTCCATCCTTCCGAGGTGGGTAAAATGAGGACCCGGATTGTTGTTGGGGGCGATATGCTGACTCTGTAAACCGCTTAGAGGCCTATGAAGCGGTATATAAGTCTAACTGCTATTGCTATTGCTAAAACAGCACCAATCACCAGCCTCAGGGAAGTTCAAATGAAATGGAGTTAAAGGGCCACTACCTAGTCCTCTTTGTCTCTCTGACTCTGGGTGACTCTGGTCAATCATTTTCTCTCTCTCTCAGCCCCACCTACCTCACAGGGCTGTTGTTGTGGAGCAAATGGGAGGCAGACGTTTTAGATAAGTTCACTGCCTTGAGTTTACCAAATATAGGGCAGGATAAAAAGAAATCTAGTAATAATAATAGTTATGGATATCAGAATAAAACTATGCAGTAATAAGACATCTATATGTGAATCCTTCCATCCCTTTTTTGCTTTCAACATACTGAAATTAATTGTCATTATTAAAAAAAAACACAGGTGCAGAGTGTAAATAATTCATAACACAAATTTATAGTATATTATCCCTTAAGTCTCTTAACCATTACTTTATCAATACAGGGTATTCTAATTGAGTCTCATGGCTAGGCAGGATACAGAACAATATTACTAATCTAAGAAACATTTCATTTCAGAGCTCCTATTGTATATTAGTAATTTTAGGCATGCAACTGATAAAAAGGTAAAAACTGATTATTTACATTAAACTTCTTTTGGAAATATCTAGTCAACCACACAAGACTCCCCTTTCACATTCATTGAAAGCACTACTATTTGTTTTGATTTTTAAACGTATATCCAGAATATCATTTAATACTCTAATGTTATCAAAAGTGTGATGCAGTGGTGGGATTCAGCCAGTTCGCGCCTACTCGGGAGAACCAGTTGTTAACTTTCTAAGCAGTTGGGAGAACCGGTTGTTGGAAGAAATCTCATTTTGTTTTTTTCCACTTTTCAGGGCTAATCCTGTAAGGAAGGCAGGAAGGAAACATTCTGGTGTTGTTTCTAGCCTAATTTGTATTGCCTTGCCTCTCCGGTTAACCCTTATTACATTCTAACAGCTAAGACGAAGCGGCCATCGACGTGAGTGACGTTGAGTTGGCCATGCCCACCCAGTCACATGACCACCGAGCCCTGCCTACCCAGCTGTCATTAGGGCAGAGGACCAGTTGTTAAATTATTTGAATCCCACCACTGGTGTGATGTCTTTGTTTTTATAAAACTATATCATGCCGGAATGGTTGATTCAAAGTAAAGTATTAAAATAAATTTAGGGAAAACAAAGATATTAGCTACAAATATGAATACTAAACAAAAGGACGAACTAGAACGAATGACAGGATGTGACATAGTTAAAAAGGTTAAATATTTAGGAGTTCATATTTCAACCTCAAATGGGAAGCTGTACAAGTATAATTCAGAATTACAGTTTTGTAGACCTTGTTTATTTATAAACATCTAGCAAAGTGATGGTTAACCTTGTCATTGAGTGCTGAAAGTCCGTGTGCGCATGTGCCACAGTGCACACCCATAATGCAATGCGCGTGCAACCCCCGTGCTCCCCGCCCCCACGCATGCTCCCCAACCCCAAGTACTTTAGTAAGTACTTAAATACTCACTAAACAAAATGAAATGACCCTTCCTTGTAGCAACTGATAATGTTAGGAGCCTGTTCTGATAAAACCACAAGACCAGTATTATACACTACTACATTGTTCTTCCTATTAAACCAATCTAGTTGACAGTTCTAGAAAGACAATGAACAGACCTGCCTTGGTGAGAAAGCAGAGAAATGTAATTCCTCTTAAAATTGCAGAATTTGGACTACCTTTATTGTGTTAATGGATTTTTGGCCTGAACTTTGCAATCCAATGTAGACTATTGACCCTGGTTCGAAGAAGACTGAATTAAACTCAAGAAATTTTGGATGTGTGCAAAGAACTTTAAAAAATTTTTGTATTCCATATTGGAAAAGCTGAAACTCTTTGTTACTTTGAAAATAAGCCAGGGAGATAACATTTCTAATAATAGTGGCCAAATAGTTTTTAACAGAGTGCAGCAATCAAAAGCACTTTAAATTAAGTCATCCAGTTCAAATTCTTTCTTTTCGTTCAAAATATTAATATTCTTCGGTAAATTAATAACTATTATTTGATCTCAGTTACCAATAAAGGGATAAGTTTTTAAAGAGGTAAATCAGCATAACTGTAAGAAGGAGGACACAAAACAAGAAAGGGTCTATCCTGGAAGGGTTACCAAGAAAGAAAATCTAGCGTGACCCGACAAAAGCGCGAACGTCATAAGCGCGCCGACAAAACCGCGGCGCTAAAACCGCGATGTCAAAAGCGCATCGACAACAGTGCGCCGACAACAGCGCGTCGATAGAAGCGCGATTTAAGTTAAGGTAAGGTTTAGGATTAGGTTTAGGGTTAGGTTTAGGGTTAGGTTTAGGGTTAGGTTTAGGGTTAGGTTACAGCGCGCTTCTGTCGGCGCGCTGTTGTCGGCGCGCTTCAGGGCTCATTCGTCACTCATTCATCGCGCGGTTTTTTCACCGCGGTTTTGTCACCGCAGTTTAGTCAGGCGCGCTTTTTTCATTCGCGCATTTGTTTTGGAACCAAAATCTAGCAGGTTCCCTCACAGTTTACATTTGTATCTTTTATTTATTTGTATCCTGCCCTTATTTTATTATAAACATATCTCACATTCCTCACTCTTCCTCCACAACAACAAACCTGTGAAGTGAGCTGGGCTTAGGGAAAATGGCTGGTCTATGGTCAGTCAGCTGGTTTTCATGGCTAAAGCAGGACTAGAACTCATGGTCTCCAACTTTCTAGCCTAATGCCTTGACCCCCTAGGCCAAATTGACATCTCTGTTTTCAGTGGAAGATAATAAAAGGAAAAAGGCAGGAGCTGAGGTCAGGCTGAGCTAGTTGCTGGGAGGAAGGGAGAAGAAAAAGAAAAAGAAAGAAGGAAACTTATTTAGCAAAGGAGAAAAACAAATGCTGTCGCTTTAAACCGGAACTGAGCATGCCTGGCTGTGGGATTCTGGGAGTTGAAGTCCCCAAGCCTAAAAAAATTGCTGCCTCACCAGCCATAAACCTCACTGCAGGTTACTGCCTTGGGTCAAGGTCCACTCTCTTTCACCCTAAATAGAGGTAAAGTGGATATTCTTACTTAGGACTCTCATTCCCATTCCCAAAAGTAAACTGGCGACCACTTTAGAAACTCGGAATAAACGACATCTTTAAGGGCATATAGGCAAAATCCCGGAGTGCTGAAATTTCATTCTGTTTTGTTTCTCTTAATGCTGTACAAAGGTGACTAAGGAAGATGAAGACGTAACAATTCTCTAATTTTTAAAAATCATGAGGAATAAAAAAAAATAGATGCCTTGTCAGTGGCAAAAAAGTGTTATGTCTAGATTATCTGTTAAGTAGAAAATATCATCTGCTAATATGTAGGTTCCTTGGCTGCTGCCCCCTGAGAGAGAAATTGATGGATTAGATGTGTTAGAAACCTTGACAGCCTTGAAGCAGCATTTGGCTTTTTAAAAAAATGCTGCAATGGCTGGTATGCTCGCTTGAGAGGATGAAGCACTGGAGAAATGAGATTTCAGGATAAAAACACAAGATTTGACAATAAACCCTGTATACATGCAGTGCTGTCCACACACAGAGGAATTTTACAATACTTAATAGACTGGGAAAAGCTTTTAAAATTGCATATTTAAATAATACCAGGATATTTTTTTAAAAAACTGCAGAAATTGGCTCTTTTAAGTCAGAAACAAACTCATTTCAGTTTTTAGGCTTTTCCTGAGCTGGATCCAAGTCCATTTTATTCAATGGAGTTCTCCAGCTGTTTCCCTTTTGCACTCACTATAAGGCAGCAGCTGAAACTGATGTGTTTAAAAGGCTCGATGGGCGCAATGTGTTATTTGGCTTTTAGCAGCTTTTGTCATTATCGGTAACAAATGGCCATAGCAGATTACAGTTTTTCATAATCAGCAAAGTAGGGGGTTTTTTTATCTGAGAAAAACTCATGGAAGCTGGGAAAACAATGAGCTAATTATGGCCACTGGAGTGTAGCCTAATTGCAAGAATTACTTTACAAAAAGATTCTACTTCCATCACCACCATTACTGTAATCATCTGGAAACGAAGTACACTGAAACTATTTTTAACCATTTAATTAACAAAGACCTACAAAGAAGAGTTCGGTTGCAAAGCTTGCGATCTAGAGATACTCCAATTTGTTTTACTTTTAGTCCTTCTGAGTTCTAATTATGAATTGCTAAAGTAAGTTTTGTGTGATGTGAAATAATATACATCTACAGCAGTGGTGGGTTTCAAAAATTGTTCGAACCTACTCTGTGGGTGTGGCCTCCTTTGTGGGAGTGGCTTGCCGCCCATGTGACCGGATGGGTGTGGCTTGCCGCCCATGTGACCGGATATGAAGATGCCGACGACACTTGTCAGAACCACCTTAAATTACCTCACACACAGCACTGGCATGCATAAGAATATGATGGAAACTTGTTTTTTAAAAGGCATCTTTGGTTTGCGTTAAAACAACTTCAACACACGCAATGTTCTGATTGCTCCACAAACGCAGTAGTCATCCTTACCTTTCACAGAGGCACTGAGTTTTATAAATAGGAGCATGATAGTGTAGAATAATCATATCCAAGGACCAGTGGTGGGTTTCAAAGAATTTCGGAACCTCTTCTGTAGGTGTGGCCTGCTTTCCGGGCCCACTGGTGGAACCTCTTCTAACCGGTTCGGTAGATTTGACGAACCGGTTCTACCGAATAGGTGCGAACTGGTAGGAACCAACCTTTGCTCCTAGGTATATTTGTTGTTGTTAGTTGCAAAGTCAGGTCTGACATATCACAACCCCATGGACAACATTCCTCCAGGCCTTCCTGTCCTCTACCATCCTCTGGAGTCCATTTAAGCTCATGGCTACTGCTTCAGTGACTCCATCCAGTCACCTCATTCTCTGTCGTCCCCTTCTTCTTTTGTCCCCAATCTTTCCCAGCTCTTCTCCAGTGAGTCCTTCCTTCTCGTTGGGTGGCCAAAGTATTTAAGTTTCATTTTCAGGATCTGGCCTTCTAAAGAGCAGTCAGAGAAATGCTCTCTTCAAATTACCCTGCTCCACCTGCCTCAACTGGAAGACTAGTGAACTCTGAAGGTTTTTCTAGATGTGAGATGTGTTCACCCATTCCCCTTTGAATCACTTACATGCCCTTGCCATCCTCCCAACAACCATAAGTAATAAGGGGGGGGGACCCATGGGGGCTGATGTCCAACCTCTGCAGGGTCAGAGATTTGCCACCCCAAGTCAAGTTAAAAGCAATCACCATACCTTTAAAAGTTTGGAATGCAACAATAGGTAGACTGGTTGTGGGTTTAATGTTCAGCTTTGGAGCTTTCGGCCTTCACCGTGTATTACATTGCCCTTGTATAATGCTTTTTAATGGCTCAACTTTTCTTTTAACATCAGAGACATCAGAGAATGCCACTTACAGGAGCCATGAACATGGGCCTTTTCTGACCTCTGGAATTCAGTTTGTCTGTCCCCCCTCCACACACACACACACACACACACACACACACACACACACACACAAACACACACAATCACACCTTATTAGAAATCAGGGAAGACTTGCGTGTTTCAACAAATCTTGGGAGGTAGGGCTGTTATAAAGATCCCTCTAGATGAGTAAGTTTTAATGGTGTTTCTGAGGATGTTTAATTCCCAACGCACATTAGGCTTATACTGCAAATTTTGGTTTTAATTCTCAACTATTGTGTATTTGCTTCACCAAGAATTACAGATTCTTGGACATTTGCATGCCATTTAGAGTCAATAAATTGGAAAAGCCTATGTATACGCAGCCTGTGAGTAAACAAATAAATGTACTGCTCTGCTATTGTTGATTTATTGATAATACTTTTATTGCTGTTAACCATTTATGACCAAAATATTGTACCCCTGCCATTCAAACAAATGAGGAACCACATAATATAGTATATATATATATATTTCATCAAGCAAGCATGACAGGCTTAAATGACCAAGCTATTAATTGTCTATTTGCAGATTGTCACGGAAGGAATTGCATTCTAATAATGTACATAACTGCCACTAGTATTAAAAAAAAAAAGCTGGAAATTATGTCATTTAAATGTTTTCCCCAAAGCTCAAAAATAATGGGCATAAACAGAATGTTAAATTGCCTTGCATTTATTCTGGTTAATTTAAATATTTTTTATAATTAAAGAACCCACAGAGTTTATAGGATTAAACATTTTGTGCAGACTGAAATCTAATCCCAGCATTGGCAAAATAATAATAGCTTGATGAGGTACAAAACGATAATTCATTTAAAAGAAATAGAAACAGAAAAGCTGGCCTTCTTAGTAGAAATATGGTTTCTTCCAATCCCCCCACCCCCACCAAATTTTCCATTATCTATTCTCCTGTAGAGGAATCTTACGCAACAGGTTCTCTGTCAGGTAAAACAATAAACCACAACAAAATGCAAAATCCAAAATGTGAAACATGTACTGTATGTGAAAGTATGTACTGTAGATCAGAGGTGGGTTCCTACCAGTTCGCACCTATTCGGTAGAACCGGTTCATCAAATCTACGGAACTGAAAAGTTGCCAAGTTTGGGAACCACTGAGGTAGGGCAACAAATAATGAAACATCCTCAGCTAAGTGAGTTTTAAAAAGAGATGGCCATGTTTTGAGACTTCACATACTTCCAGAATGGGATTAAGCCTCCTCATGTTTTTAGCAACATGTCTTTGATTATTTTATTTTTTTAGAGCTTTGGGTGAGTGTATGATACTAAGTGGATACTAAAAGAAGTAAACCTTTTCTTATGCAAAACTGCAGCCAGTAAAGCTGCAATATAATTTTTCTTCCAGGCGAAGAGCAAAATATGACTTCCAGCTGCATGGCCAGTATGTCAGTTAAAAAAAAAAAAATTGAAATGAGAAGGTTGCCAAAAGAAATATTTGAATCCTTTACCTAATTTTTGAATGTGTAAGTGGAATGTCCTTCCATGAAAATTCTTAAAGAAAACTTTTGAACTAATTAGAATTACTTTGGGGCTTTGAGGCAGGAGGTGTTGAAAAATTAAAAGCCATTTCACACATTAGTTTCAATATATCTGTAAGAGAAGATGTTTTCAATTGTGAATTGATCAGGGTGTTGTGAAGCAGGCTCGACTTGATGTAAAGTACTACCGAGGTGGCGCAGTGGTTAAATGCAGCACTGCAGGCTACTTCAGCTGACTGAACAGTTCTGCAGTTCGGCTGTTCAAATCCCACCGGCTCAGGGTTGACTCAGCCTTCCATCCTTCCGAGGTGGGTAAAATGAGGACCCGGATTGTTGTTGGGGGCAATATGCTGACTCTGTAAACCGCTTAGAGAGGCCTGAAAGCCCTATGAAGTGGTATATAAGTCTAACTGCTATTGCTATTACTGTTACTGCTTTTCCCAACATTTTTCACTGTGTGTTTTTTTTAATGAAAAACAGGAAAAATGTTTACGCAACAGTTTGCAAAATGCATTTCCACTTATGACTCTTAAAAATTCCACATTTGCGTCATTTGAAGAGGGCTTGGCTCAAAAGGGAAAATATGAAGAAAGCAAATTCTGCAGACAGTAGCCGGAGATTCCTAGGTGAGATGGCCTTCAAAAGATCTCCTGCAGTTAACTCCAGCTGAACCAAGAGAGTTGGCATTGTGCAAGGGGTTGAAAATCGGCCCTTCTCCTTTCAATGTCAAAATGTCCATACATCTATCAGGTGCATTTTCTACCTAAGCAATGTGTGCATGATATGATACAACCTTGCTTAGTGACTTTTGTATGCATAGGGAAATTAATTTATCTATAGGAAAAGTAATTTAAATCAGTGGTCTCCAACCTTGGCAACTTTAAGACCTGTGGACTTCAACTCCCAGAGTTCCTCAGCCAGCAAAGCTGGCTGAGGAACTCTGGGAGTTGAAGTCCACAGGTCTTAAAGTGGCCAAGGTTGGAGGCCACTGATTTAAATGAATGAAATAAAATGAATATGTATACAGGAGTCATACATGTTCTGTCCATGTTTCTTCTTAAGTGCCCTTTTTTCCTTGTGGAGAAATATGATCTTTGTTAAAATAAAATCAGCTTAACCCTTGCTGGAGTCCTTGATTTTTTCCTTGGGAGAGATTACTTCATTTATTTATTTTATAATCTACCTTTACTATTTTTTTAAAAATAAACATCTCAAGGAAGCAAACATGTCTAATACTCTTTCTTCTTCCTATTTCCCCACAAAGAATCCTGTGAGGTGGTTTGGGCTGAGAGAGAGTGTCACCCAGCTGGCTTTCATGCTTAAGGCAGAACTACAATGCATGGTCTCCTAATTTTTAGTCTGATGCCTTAACCACGAGACCAAACTGGCTTGTTTCCCCAACCATTATGATGTTGTGACATACAGTATGTTGTGACATTTGTGTTGCAACGTCCCCACATAAGATATGTCAGTTCCTGTCTCTTTCTGCTCCTATGGGTGCTTATGAACAAGGCACTTTTAAAAGAAAAGAGCCAAGGTGGCGCAGTGGTTAAATGCAGCACTGCAGGCTACTTCAGCTGACTGCAGTTCAGCAGTTCGGCTGTTCAAATCTCACCGGCTCAGGGTTGACTCAGCCTTCCATCCTTCCGAGGTGGGTAAAATGAGGACCCGGATTGTTGTTGGGGGCAATATATGCTGACTCTGTAAACCGCTTAGAGAGGGCTGAAAGCCCTATGAAGCGGTATATAAGTCTAACTGCTATTGCTATTGCTATAAAATGAAAATGTTAGTGCAACAGGAAGAAGCTGAGTTTAATGCAGAGATGTTATTAACTTCTTTTTTTAAATTTCCTTTGTCTTAATATATTTTAGACTGTATTTGTTAAAAACCTATACCGTGTACGGGCTCTAGGAAGTTGGGGGGGGTAGGGAGGTGGGGTGTTAGGGGGGAGGGGGGGATACATAGTATGTGTTAGATTTTAAGGTAATGTGATTGCACTTGTATACTGTTGCTCTTTAATTTCACTGTAAAAATGGGACAAGCTGAATATATTAATAGATAGTAGAAATACACTGAAGGGAGGAGTAGAGGGATAGAAGAAAGAGGGGTAGAGAGGGTGGGAGAGAGGATGGGAGGGAGGGTGAGAAGGAAGGGAGGGAGTGTACCGGGAGAGAGGAGTGGTAGAGGGGGAGGGGAAGTAGGGTAGAGGGGAATGATGGAGGGAAGATGGAAAGTTGGAGGGGGGCGAAAGAAAGGGTGTATGGAGGGTCAAAGTGGTACATTGGGTTTTTACTTTTGGGGGTATTGCTGATAAGAGGAATGGCCGTGTTTATTGTTTAATGTTATATGGCCCCGGTTATGCACAGTATATATGCGACTGTACGAAATGAAAATGGAAAAAAATAAAAACACATTTATAAAAAAAAGAAAAAAAGAAAATGAGATCAGGAAGCAGCAAGCAAAGGAATTTCTCTTTTGTGCACACAAGAATTACAAATCAAGTTTTCTTCCTGGACATAGAAGCCGTATCTGATTACAGCTGGAATTCATAACTGGATGTGCATTTGTCTAGATAATATTTTTTTTAAAAAAAAGAGAAGGTATATATTTTGCTATGCGCTGATGCCCTTTGATGTGCAAGTAGACAAGATTTTGGCTCCTTGAATTTGAGGCCTAAAATGTGAAGTGGCTTTAGCACCTAGACTATTTACAGCTCTGGCTAGAAAAGATTTATCTATTGCAATGATGCAAAAGGCGGGAGGGAATAAACGTATTGCTTAAAGATATTATCTTCAGGATTTTAAAGAGCAAGGTGGATGATATGGCTGAATTTTATGTTTGATTCTGTATTGCAGAATGCACAATATTTAGAATACGGAAGCTTCCAAGTGTCTTGAGAAAGTGTCTTGTGAATGAAATGTCGTTTACTCTTTGGTCAGGAGCAACTATTATTCAAGGAAGACTAAATAGCCTGCCAAGATAGCCACAAGAGTTCTCCAGCTCTAGTGAATACGTTGACTCCTGCAACGAGCGTTGTATGCACAATCATTCCTTTTATAGTCTTGAGAGGAGTTTAATTACCACTAGCTGAGTGCAATTATCTCCTGTAACTGCGTAACTGTTCCTTACGCCTATTAGCTCTCCGTTGCCGGGCATCCAGGACCAACTCCCTTTTCTCCTCCCCACTGCTCCAATGCATGACATCAGGAGTACACTCCCTTGTCTCCTCCCCACTGGTCCAAGGTTCAGGCGCTTCCTGGTGGCCAACCAGCCTCTCTGTGCCCTGCTCAGAGTCGGAACCCTGTCCAGGATCCTCCACATCCTCCAGAGCTGACTCATAGGACCCCTCGCTGTCGGAGTCTGGTGGCAGCTCCAACGGCTCCTGCTGGGCCACAACAGTCATGTGAACACGATTTACATTTTTGCTGATTTCTAGACTTTTCAATGGTTTCAATGGACAAAAAGGGCAATAGGGATGAATGGATTCACTTTAGAACTTATGACAGAAATTCCAGGCTTCACAGTCATAAGTCAAAGACTCCCTATATTCTATTCAATGTGGCCTATGTCCACTTAACTATCCAATCCTTGGATAGCTAGTAAAATAAGCCATTGAATTAAAACCATTCTTAGTAAGTATCCACTTAAATTAAAAGGTTTTAAGTTGCTCATCTGGATACCAATATATTTGATTAAAATCTGACCTAGTTCAGTGTTTGGTGACTTCAGCTGACTGCTAGCTGCAGTTCGGCAGTTCAAATCTCACCGGCTCAGGGTTGACTCAGCCTTCCATCCTTCCGAGGTGGGTAAAATGAGGACCCGGATTGTTGTTGGGGGCAATATGCTGACTCTGTAAACCGCTTAGAGAGGGCTGAAAGCCCTATGAAGCGGTATATAAGTCTAAGTGCTATTGCTATTGCTAATTTATTTTCCAAAGCACCAGAAACAATGGATGGAAACTAATCAAGGAGAGAAGCAACACCTGGAATTAAGGAAAAACAGTGAGAACAATTAACCAGTGGAACAACTTGCCTTCAGAAGTTGTGGGTGCTTCATTACGGGAGGTTTTTAAGAAGAAACTAGATGTTACTTGTCTGAAATGGTACAGGATCTCCTGCTTGAGCAGGGGGCTGGGCTAGAAGATCTCCAAGGTCCCCTTCCAGATCTATTATGATTCTGATTCTTGAGCCTTCTAGAAGTTGACCATAGATGATATACTATAAAATCAGAAGACTCTGAATTATACTGAACTTTGGCTAACAAAGAGGTCTCCAAATTCTGACTAAATGTGAATCAAATCCACAGCTTGTTAAACAACATACACCAATATTTCTTTATAAACATAATTTTCATGCATAATTATGCTTGACTAATGAGGTTTTGGAACATATTTTCCCCCCAGACTGTTAAATTTCTCTTTATATTAATCAGGGCCAAAAAATCATGTTAACTATAATTGAATTTTTAAAAAATATAAAATTGCAAATATTTTATTTAACTGTTGTAATCATCCTTGTGAAAACAAAGAACAGAGGGGCACAAATTAAGGAACTTTGAGTATCGCATTCGAAAAAAAATTATTACTGCAATTACATATAATAGCTTCTGAAGGGTTAAGAAATATTTGTTAACCATTATCACACAACATGTTCTATTTATTTGTAGTAATGATTTTATAGTCATTATGTAAATAAAATTAATATATACAATATCATTTTTTTCTAGGTTTAGGTTTATTCGATTTATATGCTGCCCTTCTCCCAAGGACTCTGGGTGGCGTACAACATTAAAAGTAACACATAATACTAGTTAAAAAAAATTAAATAGAATATCCCAAACCCAATTAAAATTGACAATGACATTTGTTTTTTTTAAAAATTAAAATTAAAATTAACAGTGATCAATAATTTGTTTTGTTTTGTTCAGGCCAGGCTGGCTTGCTGGAAAAGCCAACTTTTTAGGGCGGAAGGACCGGAGGTCGGAGATAATACGAAGCTCCGGGGGCAGCTCATTCCAGAGGGAAGGGCGCTCCCACAGAAAAGGGTCTCCCCCTGGGGGTTGCTAGCCCACACTGTCTGGCCGACGGCACCCTGAGGAGGCCAGCTCTGTGGAATCGCACTGGACGGTGGGAGGCTACCGGTGGCAGTATCCTATTCATCAGCCCAATTCACAAAATGGTTTTGAGATCACGTAGATAAAAGACATAACAAGCTTAGAATGACGATATAGTGAAAATGCTATCAGCGCACTTGAAATAGTGAGCCTATTATACAGTTAAGCATTCTTAGAGGCTGGGCTGTGCCTTCTGGTGCTTAGAACCTGATATCATCTCATCATTCTAGCCAAAGCAAGGTTCATGTTCTGACCCCCTCATCCATCCAGTAACGAATGCCGAGACAAGCTTAACTGGAATGTACTTTAATAGCAAGACACCAAAACTTTGGTGGCTGAAAGCCAAGCAGAACAAACAGATAAGGACCTTGGCAGCAATTCAGACAATATCTGTGCAATAAACACAGATAAGGCTTGGCAGCAATCCAGCCTGCCAAGCTCACAGAACTGTCCTCGGACATTCAATCCTGCATTGACTTCTACAAAGAGGGGTGTGTGCACAAGTAGCTTTTATAGTCTGGAGAGGAGCCTAATGACCACCAGCTGAGTACAATCACCTCCTGTAATTGTGTAATTATTCCTGACACCTAGTAGCTCTTCGATGGCGTGCATCCAGGAACAACTCACTGCTGGCTTCTGGATCACTCTCCCTTGTCTCCTCCCCACTGGTCCAAGGCTCAGGCGCCACCTGGTGGCCAACCAGTCTCTCTGCGCCCTGCTCGGAGTTGGAACCCTGTCCAGGGTCCTCCATATCCTCCAGAGCCGACTCATAGGGCCCCTCACTGTCGGAGTCTGGTGGCAGCTCGAATGGCTCCTGCTGGGCCACAACAGTTCATAATAACAACAATGAGTTGGGATAGCAGATATTTTTGTTTTGCTTCTTCATGTAGTTGTGTAGGAGATGACCAGGTTGAGCCTGAGGGAGGAGTAGCAGATCATCAGTCTTGAGTCCCTTCACGCCTACAAGAGGTCTTGTAAGTCAAGCCCACCTTGAATTCCGTTGACTCTTATCTACTGCCAATTTGCCTTGACCATTAATAGTTGAGATTCTTGAAGAGAATGTTAACGTGCAATAACTTTTATATTCATTTGAACTGCCTGGACTCCAGATTCTTGCTCTTGATTGGCAATACATTATGGTGGAAGCAACCATTTATAGCAGAGGGTTATGGATTATGTTGAATATGTTACAGGTAGTTCTTGACTAATGGTGGGATTCAAATAATTTACCAACCAGTTCTCTGCTGTAATGACCAGTTGGGTGGGCGGGGCTCAGTGGTCATGTGATCATGTGGGCGTGGCCAAGTCAATGTCACTCAGGTCGATGGGCGCTTTACCTTAGCTGTTACAATGGTTATAAGGGTTAACCGGAGAGGCAGTTTCTGTAAGCAGGGCAATAAAGATTAAGCTAGAAACAACACCAGAATGTTTCCTTCCTGCCTTCCTTACAGGATTAGCCCTGTAAGTGGGGAAAAACAAAAGGAGATTTCTTCCAACAACCGGTTCTCCGAACTGCTTAGAAAGTTACCAACCGGTTCTCCCGAATAGGTGCGAACTGGCTGAATCCCACCACTGTTCTTGACTTACAACTATTCTTTAGTGACCATTCAAAGTTACAACGGCACTGAAAAAAGTAACTTATAACTATTTTTCACATTCACAAACATTGCAGTGGTCCTTTGATCAAAATTTGGATGCTTGGCAACTGGCATGTATTTATGATAGTTACCATAGTAGTCTCCTGGGGTCTCATTTTGAAATTTCCTGACAAGCAAAATCAACGGAGAAGCGAGATCCACTTAACAACTGTGCCAGTAACTTCACAACTGCAGCGATTCATTTAACAACCATGGCAAAGGTCATAAAATGAGGCAGAACTCACTGAAATGTATTGCTTAGCCATGGAAGTTTTAGGTTCAATTGTGGGCCTAAGTTGAGGACTACCTAATTCAAAGCCATTAAAGTTAAATCACTGAGATAACATGGACCAAGATATGTTAATCCAACTGTGATTTTTAGTGATACCAATGACTTAATACAAGAGGAACAAGAGAACTAGTCTACTAAAATTGTTATTCTACTATTGGGGAAAGTTGTGGCACAGTGAAAACAGATTCAATTTTAACAGAACCCAGCTGCAACCTAATTTAGTTAATAGAATAATTGTTAGGAGAATTGGAGAATACTTTAATTTAAATTGCATTTAATCTGATTTTGCATTTAATAACTGCAGCTACATTGTTGGTGGCGCAATACTGGAAGAAGGAAGATTTGCCTACTATTCAAGAATGGACATTGAAAGTAACAAACCTAGCCGAGATGCCCAAAATATCTGCATATCTCAAGGACCATTCAAACGAGAGATATAAACTGGAGTGGAAAAGATGGATTGACTATACTCAAAGCAAATATGGGACTAAGAAACTCCAGATAGCTTATGATTAGAGATCAGGAATTATAAATTATCTAGAGTTAGTCCAGCAAGGAGGAGCTAGAGCTCAATGGATATACGTTGTTAACTATCGTTTTTGGTTTTTTTAAAAAACTGTACCTTAGATTCTCTTTGTTAAAGATTTATACCCTGTATTGGTTCTGGGAAGTCAGTGGGAGGGGGAAGGTTGGGGGGGGGAGGGTGGTGGTGGGGAACTAAACATTTGTAAAAGTTTGTGGTTTTTTTCCAAAAATGTTTAATAAAAAAAAGCAAAAAAAAGAGAATACTTTAATTTAAAGTGTTTAAATTATTCCTCTATTCTCCTTTAGGAACACTGGAAGCATATATGCGATAAACCACTACAACAGTGATTGGGTTTTTTTTAATACTAAAATTAAAAGAAAAGAAAAAAAAGAAAATAAATAAAAAATAGGAAGCAACAGTATACAAAATAACAAACCGAATATATTAATGAATAGTAGAAATACACCGGAGCGAGGAGTAGAGGGAAAGAAGAGGGAGGAGTAGAGAGGGAGTGAGAGGGGAATGGAAGGAGGGTGAGATGGAGGGAGGGGGAGAAAGGAACGTTAGAGGGGGAGGGGAAGTAGTAGAGGGGAATGCTGAAGGGGAGAAATGAAAGTTGGAGGGCGAGAAAGAAAGGGTGTATGGAGGGTTGAAGTGTCATGTTGGTTTTGTATTTTGGAATATAAGAAGAGTTGTGTTTATTGTTTCCTTAATCGCACAGTATATAAGTGATTGTATAAAATGAAAATGAACAGTGATTGGTTGCAGGCGGTATGCCCCAGTACGGGTGTACTGGAGTCTGCCCGGAACACTGGATACCGTTCCGGTACAGTGCTCCGGAAGGCCTATCCACCCGCCCGAGCTTCTTACTGGTCTTTTAAGTCTTTGGCACTTCCGCGCACGCGCATGGCATGTACAGCCCCTGCGCGACACTCCGCTGAGCAGCTGGAGCGTCGCAGAGGCTCACGGAGGTGTTAAGATGCATGCTGTGTGCATGTGCGCATGCGCTGCGTGCGTCCATGTAGACATCGTCGAGCCCATTCAAGTCATACCGGTTGGAATGGGATCCGGAACCCACCACTGCTCTACAATGTGCGTTGGTGGGAAGAATTATCATTTTTTATTTTGTTAAAACTGTACTAGGACCATGCTTCCAAAGACCATTGCTTAACTGTGTCCTTTCTGGTAGAAGGGAGATTTTTTCCCCTCCATTGGCTTTGTGACTCTACATAAGGGTATGTAACCCAATTGATTCATGCTTTGCGTATGTGTGGGCATTTGGAGCCTCTGAGTCTAACTTGCAGATTCCCAGTGTAAACCACCCTGTATGATTGACAATCGAGGCTCGTCAAATCCTGACCAGGAATTCCTTCAGTGCCAAGGCCTGAACCTTGTTAACCGAGTAGGCTCTTGGTATATGCCAGGCAGAAAGAAGACTTTGGACAAGTTTAAATTCATGATGTGCAACCGCATGGAGTTCAGTCAGACCGTAGGCCTCCAAATTTCATGGTAAATTGCCTCTGTGGAATAGTCTGCAAAGTTCTCTTGGATGGGTCCAGCCCTCTTCAATTTCATTTTGACATATTAACTTTCTCTGTGGTTTCTTTTCTTCCTAATTGTTCAAACATATTGATAAAAAAGGGATGCTTTAATGTACATTGTTCCAGGAATATTAAATTCCAGGAATCATCTCATGGGTTGCCAAATTATTTGCACTAAGGATGGAACTGAAAATAAAAGACTAGTAGCTGAAACGAAGCGAAGGAACTTCTGGACGCAGCTGATTTTGAAGGATAACCTGTGTAGTGATAGAAGGACCATATGTCTTGGCTAATAAAAGGCATCTTGCTGCTGTGGGCTTTGCATTTGGAAACTGACTTCTCTGCTTAATGTTAAAACATGACAGTTTCTGCTATAAACAAAGAAAGTAAAAATGGAAACCTCTTTTTCTGATAAGCCATTAATGTAGTCTTAGGTTTTATATCACGGTAAATGTTGGTTGGACATCAATTAGATAAGACCTGTTAATTAAATAGTATTGTTGCAACAATATTCAGCTAAGAAAATAATGTGGCAAATGAAAGGTTAGTTTATTGGCTTGACTCTTAGGAAATGTTAAAATCCATGCTTGAACAATGCTATATGGAGACCAGAGGTGGGTTCCTACCGGTTCGCACCGGTTCAGTAGAACCGGTTCGTCAAATCTACCGAATCGGTTAGAAGAGGTTCCACCAGTGGACCCGGAAAGCAGGCCACACCTACAGAAGAGGTTCCAAAATTTTTTGAAGCCCACCACACACACACAAACACACACACACACACACACACACACACACACACACGCACACACACATACACACACACACTCACTCACACTCACACAAAGATAGAAAGAGAAAGAAAGGAAGAAATAAATAAAAAAGAAAAAAGAACGAAAAAGTGAGAGAGAGATGAAAGAAAAAAAGGAAAAAGGGATAGAGAGACAAAAGGAAGGAAAGAGAGAGAGAGACAGAGAGAGAGAGAGCGAGAGAGAGAGAGAAAGAGAGAGAGAAAGAAAACACATGGCCGGCAAGCCACTCCCACCAGGTCACATGGTCAGCAAGCCACTCCCCCAAAGGAGGCCACACCCACAGAGTAGGTTTGAAAATTTTTTGAAACCCACCAATGATGGAGACCTATCAAGTTCTTAATAAAGCTGGAAAGCATGATGCTTGGGGTTAGAATGCTTTGCTGCGGAGAAAGAAGTGGTAATTGAATCACAGCAGTCTTGCTCCTTAGGTTTTGGTGTAACATGCAAAAACACTAAATCTTGAAAACTCAAGAGTTTTAAAAATTTGCATTTTGGCTTCAGAATCATTTTTCATTTGAAAGCACATGCTGTGAATGCAGGGATTTCAAGAATATTTATTGCTGTCCTATCTTCACCTATTCTCTAAGCACTATAAACACCATCTCAATTTTGCATCCAAATGGATATAGTTTAGATTGTAAATCTGCTCAACGCCTTCAAAGGAAAAGATAACCTAAATTTTGAATATAGAAGTGAACATTCTTTTTTTAATTTGCAAGTACTCCTCAAAGTTACGACCCTAATGGTATCTGTCTTGCTTGTGGAGTCCAGCTAGGATATAAAGGCTAGACTCAGATTGAGCCAAGGTGGCGCAGTGGTTAAAAAGCAGCACTGCAGGCTACTGCTAGATCAGCAGGTCAGCGGTTCAAATCTCACCGGCTCAGGGTTGACTCAGCCTTCCATCCTTCCGAGGTGGGTAAAATGAGGACCCAGATTGTTGGGGGCAATATGCTGACTCTCTGTAAACCGCTTAGAGAGGCCTGAAAGGCCTATGAAGCGGTATATAAGTCTACTGCTATTGCTATTGACTTCTACGGGCAGTCAGCTAAAGGTTGCAAAGACCCAGCATCCTCCATTTTCTGGCACAATTTTTAGAAATTTATATTTTCAATTTTGGGGGATGGGGGAAATGCAGAGAGTCTTTCTCTCTCTGTTCACTTTGTTCCTCTGCCCTTCAGCCTGAAGTCAAACTAAGGTGTCAGTGTAAAAGGGGTATTGATTGGAGGTCATAGGGAGAGTTAATTTTAACATCTAATTGGGGCAGGGGAAGGAGAGACCAACAAGTCTGTCCCTCTCAGTTTCTTTTTGAAATTGAAGAAATGTGACTTTTAAAAAAATATATTTTATTTTCAAAACAAACATACAAATCCTCCTTCTTTACATACTGTAGAAAGGCTATCAGTTGGTTACAAAAGGCTTTTGTGCATCTCTTCCACCGTCATCAAATATAATTCATATTAACTCTAATTTCTTTACTCGGATATTTATTATATTACCATCATCATACCTCCACTTTTATTTGACTTTGATTATTTAAACGTCCTTCATCATAAAATATACCAAGATTTAATCCATAACCACCTACTGGCATTTCATTTACTTATTTATAAAATCCTCCATTAACATTAAATCCTCCTATCCTATTCTAGCTAAACATCCATAATGTTTAATACCAAAATTTTGTAATCCTCCTTTCCAAATCCCTGTTTACCATTTACATCCAATTCCCTTATATTACACCCATACATGTGATTTTTTGAGGGAGTGTTAAGGAAGGGAAAGGTTTTGGGATGCTTGTTCTGAAGCTACCTTTTGTGCAAGGGTCCTTCCCCCAAAGCCTAGAGAGGCAGGAGAGCCTAGAGAGGCAGGGTCCCAATGGACAGCTGATGGGAGAGTAGCTGATTAGGGTTAGAAACAGAGGTGGGTTCCTACCAGTTCACACCTATTCGGTAGAACCGGTTCATCAAATCTACTGAACCGGTTAGAAGAGGTTCTACCAGTGGACCCGGAAAGCAGGCCACTCCTACAGAAGAGGTTCCAAATATTTTTTGAAACCCACCACTGGTCCTTGGATATGATTATTCTACACTATCATGCTCCTATTTATAAAACTCAGTGCCTCTGTGAAAGGTAAGGATGACTACTGCGTTTGTGGTGCAATCAGAACATTGCGTGTGTTGAAGTTGTTTTAACGCAAACCAAAGATGCCTTTTAAAAAAACAAGTTGACATCATATTCTTCTGCATGCCAGTGCTGTGTGTGAGGTAATTTAAGGTGGTTCTGACAAATGTCGTCGGCATCTTCATATCCGGTCACATGGGCAGCAAGCCATTCCCCTCCGGTTGCATGGGTGGCAAGCCACTCCCACAAAGGAGGCCACACCCACAGAGTAGGTTCGAACAATTAACATGAAGGAAACAGGAGTTTGCAAAAGGCTTCTTCTCGTTCAGGTAATACAAATGTAGACCACCCAATGCTCTCCCAATGGCTTGCCTTTACATTAGCAGCAGGCTCACTAGCATGATCAATAGGAAATTATTGTGGGAGTTATAGTCCATATTAATGCCTGGCTGGCACCATGTTGTCTGCTCTGCCTTGAACCACAATTTGTTATATCCCCCCGAATAGAAAGGAACAAAGAGCAAAAATTAGCAAAAACCATCAGGCATTTTCCTAGAAACAACAACAACAACAAAATTAATTGACCTGGTGCCTGCCTGCCTCCCATTAATTTCAAAGAGCAGAGATTTTCCAGGTGGATCGAAGCCAGAAGTATCTTGTTGCACAACCTTGTATTTCTTTCAATGGGTTTTCAGAGAAGATTGTTCCAGACAATTGTGTTCCTAGCAAATCCTCTTTCTTCCCTGGTTTGCCTGGATGGGAGCTGGAGTCTTAATTCAGTAACAAAGAACATGTGTTGCCCCAGATTTAAAGTAAAAGTAAATCCCACAATTAAATAAAATTTCAGCTGATCTGGAAATTAAGTAACATTTTTCATCAAAGCCCTATGTTTAAATAAAATAATCCTTCGGGTAATTGTAAACAGTAGATAAAACAATCAGATGGAAAATACAGGGAATAATTTGCACTTAACCTGTATGGTTTTCCAGGCCAGAAAAACCTGGAAGTAATCCAGTAATCTTTTATTGTTGTCTTCCTTATGCTTAATGTCAAACATTGCCATGTATTGCCATTAGAATTAGCCACACTTTGATGAAGTTTTCTTTTGTTTATGGCATGGCTGAAAATGCTCGTGACCCGACAAATGCGTGCATGACAAAAGCGCGCCAACAAAACCGTGGGGCTAAAACCGTGATGTCATCAACGCACTGACAACAGCGCGCCAACAGAAGCGCGATTTAAGTTAAGATAAGGGTTAGGGTCAGGATCAGGTTTAGGGTTAGGGTTAGGATCAGGTTTAGGGTTAGGGTTAGGGTCAGATTTAGGGTTAGGGTTAGGGTCAGGTTTAGGTTTAGGTTTAGGGTTAGGGTTAGGGTTAGGGTTAGGGTTAGGGTTAGGGTCAGGGTTAGGGTTAGGGTTAGGGTTAGGGTTAGGGTCAGGTTTAGGGTCAGGTTTAGGGTTATGGTTATGGTTAGGGTTAGGGTTAGGGTTAGGGTTAGGGTTAGGTCAGGTTTAGGGTTAGGGTTAGGGTTAGGGTTAGGGTTAGGGTTATGGTTATGGTTATGGTTATGGTTATGGTTATGGTTATGGTTATGGTTATGGTTATGGTTATGGTTATGGTTATGGTTATGGTTATGGTTATGGTTATGGTTATGGTTATGGTTAGGGTCAGGGTCAGGGTCAGGGTCAGGTTTAGGTTTAGGTTTAGGGTTAGGTTTAGGGTTAGGGTTAGGGTTATGGTTATGGTTATGGTTATGGTTATGGTTAGGTCAGGTTTAGGGTTAGGGTTAGGGTTAGGGTTAGGGTTAGGGTTAGGGTTATGGTTATGGTTATGGTTATGGTTATGGTTAGGTCAGGTTTAGGGTTAGGGTTAGGGTTAGGGTTAGGGTTAGGGTTAGGGTTAGGGTTAGGGTTAGGGTTAGGGTTAGGGTTAGGGTTAGGGTTATGGTTATGGTTATGGTTAGGGTTAGGGTTAGGGTTAGGGTTAGGGTTAGGTCAGGTTAGGGTTAGGGTTAGGGTTAGGGTTAGGGTTAGGGTTAGGGTTAGGGTTAGGGTTAGGGTTAGAGTACGCTTCTGTCGGCGCGCTGTTGTCGGCGCACTTCAGTGCTCATTCGTTGGTGCGGTTTAGAACTCGCTTTTTTGTCACCGTGGTTTCGTCGGGCGCGCTTTTGTCGGTCGCCCTTTTGTTGGTGAACCGAAAATGCTTTCTATAATTGACCTGTTGTCTCTTAAAAGCAGCCAGTGTTTCAAATAAAGATCTCTCTATATAAAATAACAGTTTGTGAAAATAAAAGCCAGGATACATCTGAGAGTGGCACAATCCGAAGAACGAGGCACGGGATTCTTTCTTCAGTATTGAGAATAGGTCCAGATCTAAGTGGACAATTTCCAGCAACTTTTACCATCAGCCATTGGTGGGAAGGAAGACCAGCCCCATCAGGAATGTTTGCCCAACGTTGTGTCTCCTCCTATGTGGTTTTATAGTCTGGTTCACAAATTTTTCATCCATTAAGAAATCTTGATTGGTATTTTAGTGCTGGTATATGACCATAATAAAGATTGATCCAATTGTTATCTGAAGTAAATGAATATTTTAAATTATGAATACTTTCACAATTATCAATTTTACCCTCTTCACCAGTTTCTTTTAAAGAAAATCCTAAAGTTGATTAAATATTTTAGATAATCTATATTGTAATGGCACCACCACTACTACACACACATATACCATACTTGGCTGGTCTCTGCAAATATAGTTCCATATACTACTACTACTACTACTACTACTACTACTACTACTACTACTACTACTACTACTACTACTACACACCTCTAAATGCATTAAAAACCTTCAGTAGCTTCCAGACTTCTGTATTGTATGCTTCCAAAGTCACACTCTCTGAGATGGGTGGATATATAAATCCGAGGAATAAATAAATGAATAAACAAACTTGCCATAGCAACAAACCTTTATTGTCTTCCAAATCCCTATGAACTATAATGCAGGCATTGCAGCAATTGAATGTTCAGATCAGTGGTGGGTTTCAAAAATTTTTTGAACCTACTCTGTGGGTGTGGCCTCCTTTGTGGGAGTGGCTTGCCGGCCATGTGACCTGGTGGGAGTGGCTTGCCGGTCACGTGTTCTCTCTCTCTCTCTCTCTCTCTCTCTCTCTCTCTCTCTCTCTCTCTCTCTCTCTCTCTCTCTCTCTCTTTCCTTCCTTTTGTCTCTCTGTCTCTTTTTCCTTTTTTTCTTTCAGCTCTCTCTTTCTTTCTTTCTTTTTTCTTCCTTTCTTTCTCTTTCTCTTTCTCTTTCTCTTTCTCTTTCTCTGTGTGTGTGTGTCAGTGGTGGGTTTCAAAATTTTTTGGAAGCTCTTCTGTAGGTGTGGCCCGCTTTCCGGGTCCACTGGTGGAACCTCTTCTAACTGATTCGGTAGATTTGACGAACTGGTTCTACCGAACTGGTGCGAACTAGTAGGAACCCACCTCTGGTTCAGATCATAGTGGCTTACCACTGCAACAGGAGTTGGGAGACAGGCATATCCTTTGATGGAAGGGCAGCCTATTTCTTTCAGCACAAAGCAATAATTTGTTGCTGTATCTACAGTAGCTTGCTCTGCTTTGCAATGGAATATCACATCACGGGCAGTGTTTGCAAATACAGGTGGTGGCAGCCTTAAAGAACAAGAGAACTTTTCCTGTGTCTGACTCTTGAATCCTAGATTATTGTCAATTGAGGGTGAGGGATCGAAGAGAGTAAAAATGCTGTATACACCTGACTTTATAAAGATTTTGTTTCAACCTTGGGAACTTTAAGATGTGTGGATTTTAACTCCCAGAATTTGTCAGCCAACATGGCTGGTTGAAGAATTCTGCAAATCTACATATCTTAAAGATGCTAAGGGTTGAGAAACATGCCTCTACAGGTAGTCCTTAGCTTACAACCACAATTAAACCAAAAATATATGTTGGTAAGCAAGGCAGTTGTTTAGTGCGTTTTGCCCCATTTTACCACGGTTGTTAAGCAAATCACTGTTAAGTGAAACGTGTGGTCATTAAGTGAATCTGGCTCCCCCCATTGACTTTGCTTGTTGGAAACTGGCTGGGAAGGTTACACATGGAGATCACATGATCCCAGGACAGAGCAACTGTCATAAATCGTTGTCAGTTGCCAAGCGCCTGAATTTTGATCGCATGGCCATGGGGATACTGCGATGGTGTGAAAACCAGTCATAAATCCCTTTTTTCAATGCTGTTGTGATCTTGAATGGTCAATGAATCCATGACCCGTCAAAACCACGGTCCACTAAAGCGCGCCCGATTAAAGCGCGTACCTGACATCATCAGCAAATACGACCGCGGAGAAAAAAGGGCGCTTTAAAAAGCGCTTTTAAAGCAAGCCGATTCACATAAAGGTAAGGGTTAGGTTTAGGGTTAGGGTTAGGGTTAGGTTAAGGGTTAGGTTTAGGTTTAGGGTCACGTTAAGCGTTAGGGTTAGGTTTAGGGTTAGGTTAAGGGTTAGCGTTAGGTTTAGCGTTAGGTTAAGGGTTAGGTATAGGGTTAGGTTTAGGGTTAGGTTAAAGGTTAGGCTTAGGGTTAGGTTTAGGGTTAGGTTTGGGGGGGTTAGGTTTAGATTTACGCGTTAATTTTAAGTTTACCGCTCACAGCGTGCTGTTTTCGTCGCGCTGTGATGACGTCACGTACGCGCTTTCGTCGAGCGTGCTTTAGTCTACCGCGGTTTTGTGGTGGAACCCAATGAATCAATGATTGAACGTCAAGGATTGTCTGTATAGGGCAGTGGGTGTGTTCTTTATAAATCTAAACCGAAATAACTGTACGTTTTGGATTCCAAGCAAGAATTACTTGCCTCTGAAAATTTCTTTCTGCTAAATATCCTAAGGAAAACATTGCCCCCTAGTTTATAAATTGTAAAATGATTTTTGGATACATTAATATAAAGCTGACATTGATCACTAGGATACTGAGCTTTTTTTTTAAACTCCAACTAAAAAAAACCTAAAAAAAAACTCGAGAAGATTTATTACATTGGTCTAAACAACAAATTAATTGCTGGAGAAGACTTCTTCCCCAGCAATTAATTTGTTGTTTAGACCAATGTTATAAATCTTTCCATTTCCCAAAAAATAAAAAATAAAATTGCAATTCCACAGAATAAAACATTTTAACCGTGAATCATCCATCTAGTTTACAGCCATTTCATCTAACATCCTTTTTCTAATGTTAGTGGCTGTTAATATAAACAATGATTGTAGAGCCAGGGAAATGTTGATTTTCCTAGCAATAGACCAAATTCCATTGCAATGTATCTCCTTTGGGTTTATATTATGACATCACTGAACAAATGTCACAATTTGTGTCACTTGTATTACATACACATATTATTATCCAGATTATGGACAATAGTTCAGTTCAGTTTATTTCATTTATATGCCGCCCTTTCCCCCCGAAGGGGACTCAGGGCGGCTCACAATTCAAACCAGGGAAGGGGGATACAGACAAAAAATAAAAGACGAAACATAACCATACATAATTTAAAAACATACAACAGTCATACCATTCGAGACGGGGGCAACAGCTCTTTAGCCCCAGGCCTGTCGGAACAGCCAGGTTTTAAGGGCCTTGCGGAAGGCCTGGAGGGTGGTGAGGGTTCGAATCTCCATGGGGAGTTCGTTCCAGAGGGTCGGAGCAGCTACCGAGAAGGCTCTCCTCCGAGTAGTCACCAGTCGACACTGGCCGGCGGATGGAATTCGGAGGAGGCCTAATCTGTGGGATCTGATCGGTCTAGTGGAGGTAATTGGCAGCAGGCGGTCTCTCAAGTACCCAGGTCCAATACCATGAAGGGCTTTATAAGTGACGACTAGCGTCTTGAAGCGTATCCGGAGACCAATAGGCAGCCAGTGCAGCTTGCGGAGGATAGGTGTTACGTGGGTGAACCGAGGTGAACCCACGATCGCTCGCGCGGCTGCATTCTGGACAAGCTGAAGTCTCCGAATACTCTTCAAGGGCTGCCCCATGTAGAGCACGTTGCAGTAGTCCAGTCTAATAGCCTCCTGCTGCTCCAATGAGTTTATTAAGCTCCAGGGTAATAATTAAACAATGTCACCTATTGGACCCTGGAAATACACCATCTTTGTAGCACCACTTGCTTTCTGACATGAGGTTTTCTTCCAAAATTGAAAATGGTTCCTACCCCCCAAAGGGACTTAAAGACCATCCCTTTGTAGAAAATGATGGATACCTATTTCTTCCTCTTTGTTCTCCTCTAGATTTATTTTCTTTCCATTCTTTCCTTTGTCTGGCATTGTTTTCATATTTGTTGTATGGTTCTCTGTTTTCTTATGAATGGTTTAACCATTGTAAATCGCCCAGAGATATTGGGAGTTGGGTGGACTATACATTTAATAAATCATTATTATTAAAACAAGATTTCGCTGTATATCACGTCGTCCAGAAGAAAGCAAATCTTACCAGTAGAGTTTCCCAGTTCTTCTGATATTAATAAGCAGGTTATAAATCCAAACTCTGGATTGCATGCTGAGTGAAGTAGACTCTATTGGCTTGTTAAATAAAGCACACATTTAAAAAAACACACACCTGGATTTAGCATAGGTTGGCCACAGATTCTGAGCCATACTCCCTGGAATAGCCCATGCACCAGGATATGTTTTTAGTTTTTCCATGAACAGCCCACAAGCAGACATGGAGTTTTCCTTTCTGTGCAAATATAGCAATAGCAATAGCAGTTAGACTTATATACTGCTTCATAGGGCTTTCAGCCCTCTCTAAGCGGTTTACAGAGTCGGCATATCGCTCCCAACAACAATCCGGGTCCTCATTTTACCCACCTCGGAAGGATGGAAGGCTGAGTCAACCCTGAGCCGGTGAGATTTGAACTGCCGAGCTGCAGAACTAGCAGTCAGCTGAAGTGGCTGCAGTACTGCACCCTAACCACTGCACCACCTCGGAACAGTTCCTTATTACTGTTTTTCTGTCTCTAAATCTATCTTAATCTAAATCTATGTCTCTAAAACTATTGGAAGGACCACATCTCCCCAGTTACATCTACCTGGCCTTCAAGAGCAGGGTAGCAGGGTATTTTGAAGGTCCCATCTATTAAGGAAGTCTACTTGATGGGACCTTGAGGGGCCTACGTGTAGTGGAGACTCTGGAAAGAATGCAGAGAAGAGCAACAAAGGCGATTAGGGGACTGGAGACTAAAGCATAGGAAGAACGGTTGCAGGAACTGGGAATTTCTAGTTCAATTAAAAGAAGGACTTGTCAGAACCACCTTAAATTACCTCACACACAGCACTGGCATACATCAGAATATGATGTAAACTTGTTTTTTAAAAGGCATCTTTGGTTTGCGTTAAAACGACTTCAACACACGCAATGTTCTGATTGCACCACAAACGCAGTAGTCATCCTTACCTTTCACAGAGGCACTGAGTTTTATAAATATGAGCAGGATAGTGTAGAATAATCATATCCAAGGACCAGTGGTGGGTTTCAAAATTTTTTGGAACCTCTTCTGTAGGTGTGGCCTGCTTTCCGGGTCCACTGGTGGAACCTCTTCTAACCGGTTCGGTAGATTTGACAAACCGGTTCTACCGAATAGGTGCGAACTGGTAGGAACCCACCTCTGTTGTAAGGACTGCTGTGTGACTAAGAGATCTAGAGAATGAAACTTTTGCTGTGTGCAAATTGTGCAAGTTAGAATTAAAATCCTAGTTCATGTGCTAAGAGATTAACATGTGAGTTAAGATATGAACTCTCGGCATAATGGTATAAAATCAACTGGTGCATCTTTTGACCTGTGCTGCCTTACGGATGTATAAAATTTAACTGCCAGCATTCTTTGGACCATCCCAGAAGAAAATACTTATATTGAAGACATTATGTTGTAAAAAGCTGCATCTGGTAAATTAATGGAACCAAGAATGACATCACTGAAATTTCTATGTTTTTCAAAAGGGTTTCTAAGGAAATAGCTAAAGCAGGGAGAGAATACATGCAAAAGTTCTTCATGTTAGGAGAAGCAAAAAAATTAATGTCTGTAGTGAAATGGGCCTATTACTTTTGATCTGTGTTTCCTTAACCGAGCCATTTCAATTTCTGCTGCCTGTTTTCAAAGTAAGATAGTAACCAGATATCTCCTGAATTGGCTGAAGTAGGAGACTATTCACCTGCCATTTATCTCAACTAATTGTTTGAAATCTGACATCTCTAGAGGAAAAATGGCTATGATTCATACAACAATGGCAAGATGGACATTTATCGACCTTCATTTCACGAGCTTTTCTGTTCTTTATTTCTGCCTATATAGAGTTCAGCATATGGTCAACAGACAAGGTAGGATCAAGGAAGTATCTTTGGAGAATGAATGGTCTACTTCTTGCGATTGGCTGTTTTAACAAAAAAAAAAAATTAAACAGGCTTTACAGGAGCTGATAAACGTTCAAAATCCTATTTTATTTAGTTTCCGGTTAAGAATTTGCCTTCATAGTTCTTAATACAAGCACAGTGTTACCGAATCCTCTTCCATCTGGTTGAGTCTGACTTCAAGCGCCATAATTTCCAATTACAACAAGTCATATTGACTGTGGGATACACATGTTAAAATCCAGTGTTTATGGTGAGTCCCAAGCTATATTCAGCTTGGGACTCACCATAACTCCTCCATGAACTCTGATATTCAGAGTTCATGGAGGACTCATGGAGTCCTCCGGGATTGGGCGGCCTATAAATCTAATAAATTGAATTGAATTGAATTGACTCTAACTTTGACTATGTGCCCAACAAATGGGAAACTTCTTATCCTGATGTCAATCGGACCACTAATATTTCCAAATCTTCCTCTCTATGTACTTATTAAATTCATCAAGGCAAGGATAGGACATCGGCCATTGTTCACATGTTGACAAGGTATATGACAACTCAACAAAATGTATACAAGGAACATTGTACAGGTAAAGTTATATAAGCAAGGCAGTGGTGGGTTCCAGATCTCATTCCAACCGATATGATTGGAACGTTCTTAGCGCCTCTGAGAGCCTCCACGATGCTCCAGCTACTCAGTGGAGCATCGCGCAGGCGCTGTATATGTTGTGTGCATGCGCGGAAGCGCCAAAGACCGGTATGGAGCTTGGGCAGGCGGGTGGGCCCTCCGGGACATCGTACTGGAACGGTATCCAGTGCTCCAGACAGGTTCCAGTACGACCGTAACTGGGCATACCGCCTGCAACCCACCACTGAGGCAAGGAAGGTTTGAAATAACACGAGAATCCGTATTACTGAGGGAAAAATCAGATCCAAGTCCCATCAGTTTTCACACCAACGTGGAAGTATGAAAAGTGCTTTCAATCTTATAGTAATTACATTTATTCATTGTGAATGATTCCTTTTTTAGCCTTTGATATGCACAGCATCCTTGACTCTTATATCTGAAGCATATTGGTTCTCTCCCCATCATTACCACGAATTAAAAAGGAATAGTAGCCATTATGGTATATACTTAACTATTATGCCTTAGAAAAATAGGTAGTATTTTGTTTCTGCTTTCAGAGACAATAACTGAATCTTTAAAACAACACGAACACTTAAGACAAAGAAAAGGATGATTAAATCTACAAAAAGCTATCGCTAATAGCTCAAGATAATATATGATGCAGCTTACAGCTGAACTGTGACATCCATCTAAGCTTGGATGTTTTCAAGTTAGCAGATGTCTACAAGAAAATAACCAAACTCAGAGAGCACCAAAATTATCACTAGATGGCAGAAATGCTTAGGACTAGAATTAGAGCTTGATTTATGTTTATTCCCCCCTAAATTCTAGTCACTCACATGGATTAAAAGTAAAATCCTATAAAACTTTTAAGTGGAAGTAAATCCAGTTGGAACTTAGTGGAATTGGCTTTTGAGAAGACCTAAAATTTATTCTAAAGGCTAGCAAGCAGTTTTTATCAATTCTAACCATGTACTTTAAGCATCTAAACCAGGGCTAGTCAACCTTTTCATACCTACTGCCCACTTTTGTATCTCTGTTAGTAGTAAAATTTTCTAACCGCCCACCGGTTCCACAGTCATGGTGATTTTATGAAAACCTAATGGAAATGTTTTTAAATAATGCTATGAAATTGTTTTAAAAAGTCAATTAAATTTTAAAAAAAGGAAAGTGCTTCAATATCGGACAAAACCCCTACCGCTCACCATGAAAGCTGGAATGCCCACTAGTGGGCGGTAGGGACCAGGTTGACTACCACTGATCTAAACAATAAATTTTTAATTACATTTAATACAATAGAATTTATTATCATTTCAAGTTTATAGTACAGATGTACTAGTATCTTGGCTATTTCTATTTACAATACTGGCAAACCCAACATTAGTCTATCCTGCATGTAGTATTGATAACAGCTTAATTGTTTTATTATGTAACATTTTTATGCCATCTCTACTGGACTTTTTTATCTTGATTTTTAAAAAATAATTAATAATCCTGAATTTAAATATGGTTTGGATACAGAGGTGGGTTCCTACCAGTTCACACCTATTCGGTAGAACCGGTTCGTCAAATCTACCGAACCGGTTAGAAGAGGTTCCACCAGTGGACCCGGAAAGCAGGCCACACCTACAGAAGAGGTTCAAATTTTTTTTGAAACCCACCACTGGTCCTTGGATATGATTATTCGACACTATCATGCTCATATTTATAAAACTCAGTGCCTCTGTGAAAGGTAAGGATGACTACTGCGCTTGTGGTGCAATCAGAACATTGCGTGTGTTGAAGTTGTTTTAACGCAAACCAAAGCTGCCTTTTAAAAAACAAGTTTACATCATATTCTTATGCATGCCAGTGCTGTGTGTGAGGTGATTTAAGGTGGTTCTGACAAGTGTCGTCGGCATCTTCATATCTGGTCACATAGGCGGCAAGCCACTCCCATCCGGTCACATGGGCGGCAAGCCACTCCCACAAAGGAGGCCACACCCACAGAGTAGGTTTGAACAATTTTTGAAACCCACCACTGTTTGGCAACCATGTTCCTCCCTTCCCAAAGGAGAAGAGAAAAGGGGAAATCAAGCAGTCCCCCTCCATTCATTTCTCTGATTTAATCCAATTGTCCAAGCATTTCAGTCTGCCCGTGTCACTTCTAGAAAAGCTGAATTCCAAATTCACTTCTAGAAAAGCTGAATTCCAAATTCACTTCTAGAAAAGCTGAATTCCAAATTCACTTCTAGAAAAGCTGAATTCCAAATTCACTTCTAGAAAAGCTGAATAGCAAATGAAAAAATGACTACGAAAGAATTTTTTCCCCAAGTAAATAATTAAAAACCCAGAAGGATGTGTAAAACTTCTATAGTGGAACTGCACAAATGGATGGCTGGTGGGAAAAATAAAATCCAGCCCATTCTACTTCTACCGTGTCAAAGAGGCAAAATGCCAAAATGGACTGAAACACCATGTTACACGGATGGAAGGACAATTTCCCCTCTCTGTAGCAATGATACTAACAGACTCAGGGTGATGGGCCAATTTTGCAAATCCAAAGTCATACCAAGAGAAAATCAGAGAAACTGAATTGCTACTGTGTGCCCAGATTCTTATATTTCATGTCATCCCCTGCCTGGGCTCCTGAATTGAAATGTCATTCCTCTGTGCTGATTTATTTTGGAAATTGTTTTTAAAAAGCACAAAAGACCTTTGGGAAAAGTACATTGCCTTGATTTTGTTATCTACTTGCAGTGGCTCAAACCCAGACACAATTCCATGACATCTCCATCAAGTGAAGCTTATCCCCTTTTAGACGGGTGTATGTACAAATAAGCGGGGCATTGTTCCCACAAGAAGAATATTTTACTGATTGTACAGTTATAGAGACTAACCTGATTTTGCATTTAATAACCGCAGCAAGACTGTTGGTGGCGCAATACTGGAAGAAGGAAGATTTGCCTACTATTCAAGAATGGACATTGAAAGTAACAAACCTAGCAGAGATGGCTAAAATATCAGCATATCTCAAGGATCACTCAAACGAGAGATATAAACTGGAGTGGAGAAGATGGATTGACTATACTCAAAACAAATACGGGACTAAGAAATTCCAGATAGTTTACGACTGAAGAAACAAGGAATGATATAATCTGTTTAGAGCTAGCCTAGCAAAGAGGAGTTAAAGCTCAAATGAAAGATGATATTAACTTCTTTTTTTAAGTTTATCTTAGAATATCTTTGTTAAAGATTTATACCCTGTATTGGTTCTGGGAAGTCGGGGGGGGGAGTTGGGGGGTTGGGGTTTGGGTGGGGAGGGTAGAGGGAGGTAGGTAAATATTTGTAAAAGTTTTTTTTTTCAAAATTTTCAATAAAAAAAGAAGAATCCTTTTTAAAAAAAATTATTTATTCAATGTTGATTACTTTGTTTTAATTATTTTAAAGAACCCCTGAAAGAATCAATAAGTAAACCAAATATTCTCATATCAATATAACTTGGGTTCCTATCAAATTCCATATATAGCAATAGCAGTTAGACTTATATACCGCTTCATAGGGCTTTGGAAGGATGGAAGGCTGAGTCAACCTTGAGCCGGTGAGATTTGAACCGCTGAACTGCAGATAACAGTCAGCTGAAGTGGCCTGCAGTACTGCACCCTAACCACTGCTCCACCTCAGCTCTTCAAATGAATCAGATGCTCATGCTTAAAGTATAAAATGCCTACACGTGAGATAATAATAGCAAATCCACAAGAGTATCATATTTTATATTGACTACCTTTGGACATTGATTTGACATTTGAAATTTGAGGGTATTTATAGCAGTTGTTACAAAAAGGTGTCATTAAGCATGTAATACGCCTGTCTGTCTGTCTATCATCTATCAATCATCTACCTCTCCCCCCTCTCTCCCCCTCCCCTCTGCAAATTAGTGAACTGCTTATTTATTCAGTATGTTCTACTCAGCCCATTCAATACTCCAGCATATTTGTTGGGCACACACTTGGCAATAGCAATAGCAATAGCAGTTAGACTTATATACTGCTTCATAGGGCTTTCAGCCCTCTCTAAGCGGTTTACAGAGTCAGCATATTGCCCCCAACAGTCTGGGTCCTCATTTCACCCACCTCGGAAGGATGGAAGGCTGAGTCAACCTTGAGCCGGTGAGATTTGAACCGCCGAACTGCAGAGAGCAGTCAGCTGAAGTGGCCTGCAGTACTGCACTCTAACCACTGCACCACCTCTTTCCAAAGAATCCAAGCAAAGCACCATTTGTACTTCCTAAGACTGTTTATAGGGCACATGTAGGGCTGAGTGGCATTATTGGAAATAAAGATGATCCTATTGGTTGCCACTTTGTTTTGTTGTAACCAACTTCCTTATTTTATTTTTGTTTAATTCAACCAACTAAAAATGTTAAAGCTAGAAGGGACAGAAATGCTGTTGTCTAGGAGCAACAGATTTTTTTCTATCTTAACTGGGTTAAGGTAAAATTGCTTAGTGAAGTATTGCAAAAGTATCAGTATGAGGCAAACAATTGCCACTCCTTTTTAAATAAACAACAGGTATTTGCATATTTGGCACACTATGACTAGTAATGGTCCTGTTTAATGGTCCACCAACAAATCCGCGCTCGACAAAAGCGCGACCGACAAAAACCGTGGCGAGAAAACCGTGAGTTTGAAATCACGCCAACGAATGAGCGCAGAAGCGCACCGACAACAGCGCACCGACAAAAGCGCGCCTTCAACAAACAAGTAATAACAACCTAATAACCCTAACCCTAACCCTAACCCTAACCCTAAACCTAACCCTAAACCTAACCCTAAACCTAATCCTTACCTTAATTTAAATCACGCTTTTGTGGGCGCGGTTTTGTCGGTGCGTTGTTGTGGGCGCGTTGATGACGTCACAGTTTTTGCACCGCAGTTTCGTCGGTGCGCTTTTGTCATGCGCGCATTTGTCGGGTCACGCTGTTTAATCGGTTACATATAGTTGGTATATAAAACCAACAAGCTAGTACAAATGTTCTGTAGCCCAGAATAAAAACACATGACTAGGAATATAAGAACAGAGAAAAATCCCTTTCCTAATCCTTTATCAGTAATACTTTAGATCTGATTTTGATTACCTGTAATATTCTAGTATTTAACAGCAGCATTTTCTTCCACATCATTGCCATTTACAATACATATCAACAGGTGCATATAATACAAATCAAGTGGGGCTAGTGATGGAGGAGGGGTTGCGTGGAGTCACCTTGTGATTTTCTTCTGGATACTAGCAAAAAATGCATCTTCTCTCCTGGAAGGCTAAAACAGAAGTAGCTCAACAAACTATTGTATTGTATTGTATTGTATTTGGTTTATTTGTATGCCGCCCTTCTCCAGGAGGGACTCAGGGCGGTGAACAACTCAGGGGGGAAAGGGAACATAAACAACAGTACACATAATTAAAATACACAAAAATCACACAGCCATACCAGTCGAGAGGGGAGGGGAACTCATCAACCCCAGGCCTGCCGGCACAGCCAGGTTTTGACGGCTTTCCGGAAGGCCTGGAGAGAGGTGAGGGTCTGGATCTCCGCGGGGAGTTCATTCCAAAGGGCCGGAGCTGCTACAGAGAAGGCCCTCCCCCGGGTGGTAGCCAGATGGCATTGCTGGTGGACGGAACCCGGAGGAGGTCGATCCTGTGAGATCTGACGGGTCTTTGGGAGGTAATTGGCAGCAAGCGGTCTCTCAAGCTGATCCAATGGATCAAGTGCATGCTTCCTGGTTTAACTTAAGAGCAGAACAAAGGAAACCGAAACTATATCTCTCTTGTGTTAACGACTTCTGATAATGCTGGGAATAAGTTCATAAGAACTTATAATAAATTCATAAGAATAAGAACTTTATTTAATCCCCCAAGATCTTCTCCCTAATAAGTAGTCAACCGCTGGATAGAATATAAAAACCAAAATGAATAGTTTCTGCGGAGACACCATCATATCTGCCAAGTTAGTAGATTTAATAGTCTCAGGTGATATAGTATCCATAGACATTTAGACTTAATTAGAGGAACTGAAAAACTTAAAAGTGATTTCCAGGAATAGCACACAAGTTAGCTGGCTAAATTTAAAAAAAAAAAAACCTAATCTCTTTTCCTGAAGGGCTTGAGCAAGCGAAGGTAAATTCATTATGATTTATTTACCCCCCTCCCCCAACCCCCCCACAGAATCTACTAGTCTTCCCCGTGGCACGACAAAGCCGCGCTCATCAAAATAGTGGTGATAAAACCGCATTGCTAAAGCCGCGATGTCATCACCGCCGTGACAACAGCGCGGCGACAGAAGGGCGCTTTAAAACAGCGCGGTGGCAGAAAGCCGATTTAAATTAAGGTAAGGGTTAGGATTAGGTTTAGGGGTTAGGTTTAGGGTTAGGTTTAGGGTTAGGTTTAGGGTTAGGTTTAGGGTTAGGGTTAGGGTTAGGTTTAGGGTTAGGTTTAGGTTTAGGGTTAGGGTTAGGGTTAGGGTTAGGGTTAGGGTTAGGGTTAGGGTTAGGTTTAGGGTTAGGGTTAGGGTTAGGGTTAGGGTTAGGGTTAGGGTTAGGGTTAGGGTTAGGTTTAGGGTTAGGTTTAGGGTTAGGTTTAGGGTTAGGTTTAGGGTTAGGTTTAGGGTGCTTCGGAAGGCGCGGATTTGCCCTCCGCCCTTATGTCAGGTGGTAAGGTCGCATTTGCTTTAGCAATTTGGATGGCGCGGATTAGCACTCACGCTTATGTCTCCGCGGATAAGGGCTTCGCGGTATTGTGGTGGAACCAGTCTTCCCTACAGTGAAAATACAAGGCAACCCCCCCCCACACACAATTTTGGGATCCGATTCTGTGCTCCAGATACCAAGATGCTTCAGTCTACCATCTGAATGTGTTATCTCCTTCAGTTTAGATTCAAGATAAGAATTTATGGATTCCAAAGTTTCATGAATTCCAAAGCTTCAGTGGACTTTTTTTTTTTTTAATGGAACAAGGAAACATGTTTACAAATTGAAAGAAATTGTTCTGGTTTTCATTCTGCTTCTTGTATTGTTGTTTCTGCTTCTGCATTACAAGACAAAAACAAAAACAAAACAAGTAGAAAGAACTGAGTGAAATTTGTATACAAATATGCGACTGTCCTTGCTTAACTCCATATTCTAATCCAGAGATCCCCCCTTGTCTGTATTCCCTCCCTTGATTTGTGAGCCGCCCTGAGTCCCTCCGGGAATAGGGCGGCATATAAATGCAATAAATCCAAATCCAAATCCAAACCTGGGCACTTTATGGCTTGTGGATTTCAACTCACAAAATTTCTCAACTAGCATGGCTGACTGAGTAATTGTGGGACTTGAAATTTGAAATTTAATAAATTTGTATGCCACCCAATCCCGTAGGACTCTGGGCGGCCTACAGAGACAAGATAAAAAGTTAAAAATTAGGAATAAAAAAATACAGTTTTTAAAAATAACACACCATCCATTCTGTCTCTAGATGGGGCTGGACATTGTTCAGCAGCCCCAGGCATGCCGGAACAGCCAGGTTTTGGTGGCTTTTCGGAAAGCCGAGAGAGTGGAAAGGGTCCAGATCTCTACGGGTAGATCGTTCCACAGGGCGAAGTCTATTAGTCTTAAAGCAGGCAAGTTTGGAGACCCCTATTCTAGTCCATATGGAGCTTGAGGATTGCTGTTGGCAGAAGCTATTTATCTGCACAAAGCCTTGTACAGAAACAGTGTAAAAAATTAAATACATTGCTAAACTTGTTGGTTTAACCACCTGTCGAAACTTGACTCTTCCCTGGCTGCCCCATCACACTTAATGAGAGTGATTACTGGATTATAACATTAGTGAGAAGGCAATGAAAATGAAACCAGGGAAATCCACCAATCCCTGCCTTTAATGTCCCTTATGCCCTATAAACAAGGGCAATCGGAATCATTCTTGAAGGAAGTAGAGATCATCAGTGGGGTATAAAACAGAGGTTGGTTCCTACCAGTTCGTACCTATTCGATAGAACCGGTTCGTCAAATCTACCGAACCGGTTAGAAGAGGTTCCACCAGTGGACCCGGAAAGCAGGCCACACCTACAGAAGAGGTTCCAAATTTTTTTGAAACCCACCACTGGCAAGGATCTTGTAACTTGACAGCTTTAAGACTTGCATGCTTCAATGCCAGAGTTTCTGAATAGTTACTCGGACCGACCTAAGTACTAATTCATAATTTCATATCCGGTCACATGGGCGGCAAGCCACTCCCATTCGATCACATGGGTGGCAAGCCACTCCCACAAAGGAGGCCACACCCACAGAGTAGGTTCCAACAATTTTTGAAACCCACCACTGGTATAAAAGTTTATGTTAATAAAGTTTTTAGCAATTTGGTGGACAAGTTTGGTACAAGGAATAGACCTAGGTTGGATAATAAATTGAGAAGCAGTGACTTACATATATTTTTACAACATAAAAAAATAAGAAAAACAATTCACCATGAGCTAAGGTCTGGATTTTATGAAAGCATTTTGAGAGAGCAGCCCTCTGGAATGGGATGATGAATACATTTATATAACACAAGTAAAACAAGAGAAAATTTTAATCCAAACTCAAATTATTCGTGAATTATGGATGCAAAAGAGAGGTCTAGCAAAACAGTGGAAAATGCTGAAATGTTTTGGATAAGTTATTCTAAAATTGCTCTCACTGGTTGGTGAGAGAAGGATTCATTGGAATGTAGCGATGTCTGTCATAAAATGAATTTTTGTATTGCGTCTCCTTGGGGAAAATGTATCAAGTGTAGGCTTGCATTAAAAAAAAAAGCAATTAGCAGCCAAGCAAATCTGAAGCTGCCTACTGTTTTGGGAACAGTTTACTTCCCTTTAGATCCTTTTGAAAAAGATCCAAGTCCTTTTGGAAAGAGTTTGCTCCTCCAAAGTAGGCAGTTTGGGTGTGTTTTTCAGATTTTGTCCAAAATGGATGCTCACTGCAATGCTAAGACATGGGGACACCAATCCCACTGTTATGAGAAACAGTCTCTTGCAGAAGTTATTTTTCTTCACTCATGCCAGTAGAAATTAAATTATTTTCAGGAATCCTAATCTATTTTAGGATTCAAAGAGTCAAAGCACATTTTTGAGTTAAACAACAATGAGAAAATGGAGGAAAATAACACGTTTAGTAGGATAATAAAAATTGATGGCCAGCTTTTAAATTTCCTGGACCTTTCTTTTTTTAAAAGATTAGATGTAAGTCAATTTTTGGCCAAAGGGTACTCCAGTGAAATCTTACATTTTTACAGACATTATCCCAGTATCAATAGTCACAGCAGAGAATCTTTTGATTTTTGGTGATTTTGTGGACTTTTAATATACTTGTATTGGAATACTACCAAAAGCTAGAATGGCAAAAGGGTTCTACCACAAAATCGCGGAGGACAAAATCGCGCTCGACGAAAGCGCGCATTTGACGTCATCACAGCGTGACGAAAACATCGCGCTGTGATCGAAAAATGTAAAAATAAAGCAAAAACCTTACCCTAACCCCCCCAAACCTAACCCTAAACCTAACCCTTAACCTAACCCTAAATGTAAGCCTAAACATAACCCTTAACCTAACGCTAAACCTAACGCTAACCCTTAACCTAATGCTAAACGTAACCCTAACGCTCTAAACCTAACCCTAACCCTTAACCTAACCCTAATCCTAACCCTAAACCTAACCCTTACCTTTATGTGAACCAGCTTGCTTTAATTGTATTTTTTTTTAAAAAAAAATTCGTCGCGCTGTGATGACGTCAAATGCGCGCTTTCGTCGAGCGCGATTTTATCCTCCGCGGTTTTGACGGGTCACGTGGCAAAAGCTTGTGTTATTTATGTCTCTCAAAATTGTCTGTATTTTGGGGGGCTCCCTATAACACGCCCTTCCCTATAGGATCGGCAATGATTTCCAGAGAAAGGCTGTGAATCATTATTTTAGAAATAATTTCTTAGCATTTTAACTTGTCACCTCTAGATGAGAGGCAGAGAACGTATGTAAATAAACACAAATGAAACCAAATCACTAAATGTTAACATCCACATCAAACTATACGAATCACCAAACTGCCAGTTATCTGCAGTCTGTTTCCACAAATGCTACTTTATGCTTCATTCATAAATTTCTTGGATTTAACATACATTAAAACTGTAGACAAATTCATTGGGAAAAAAATATGTTTATTTTATTGTGCTTTCCTCAGCATTCTAGACACATAAAGGTTCCAAGCATGTAATTGTAGCCATCTGTTGTGTTTTAAATCCGATCTGTCTAAATAGTCAAGCTGTCGTGGCAGCAGCTCTCAAAACAATGGCAATCATGGAGGTTTCCTGTATCTTCATTTGGGGACTAAACAAAGTTGATTTGGGGATGTATCTAAATCTCTTCCTGGAAGCATTTCTTCTGAATTTGCCTATCAAATTCAGCTGGTATCGCGTGACAAGTGTGGAGCCTTTCCAGAAATCTTTTCACATGCAGAAGGGCAATCTGATATTCAGTCTGGCTCAAGTGAATCTGGATTTAAATCCAGATGATATGTGATTTTCTTTCTTTCTTTCTTTCTTTCTTTCTTTCTTTCTTTCTTTCTTTCTTTCTTTCTTTCTTTCTTTCTTTCAACCGCTTAGAGAGGGCTGAAAGCCCTATGAAGCGGTATATAAGTCTACTGCTATTGCTATTGCTATTTCTTTCTTCTTTTCTTTTCTTTTAAAATAGCCATGGCTATGAACAAATGGACTACTATTGCATCAGTGGTGGGTTTCAAAATTTTTTGGAACCTCTTCTGTAGGTGTGGCCTGCTTTCCGGGTCCACTGGTGGAACCTCTTCTAACCGGTTCGGTAGATTTGACGAACCGGTTCTGCCGAACCGGTGCGAACCGGTAGGAACCCACCTCTGTATTGGATCTAGCTAAAATCACGGAGACACATAATCTGTGCAGATTACCCACTGTGGAGATAGATTTATTTCCAAAAAGCCAAGCTGGATAGATAGGCTCTCCCCTCTCTTGCCTGCTTACGATTGGAATGAAAGATCCTAGGTTTTGTTGTGGCTATTCTTCAATACTCCACATATATTGGTGTTGAGGTTTCTCTTCCTTTTTTGAGGAGCTCTGGGTAATAACATTGCAAAGCAGCCAGCTGGAGTTCTAGCAGCAGAAGAGAGAGATGCCAAATCCAACCAAGCATAGTTTAAAGCCTTAGCGGCAGTAATGCTGGAAATTGTAGGTCTGTAACACCAGAGAACTAGCCAAGTATTGTCTAGCAAAATTATTTCAGATGCTTATGGGGATTGCTCCACAGTCTCCTGCTGTCGGATACTGTGTGGGCTGTTGCATTGAATTTGCAGAATGGATAAAATTGGCTGGATCCAGAATGACAGCTACTGCTATTGGTTATATGGTTGTTTGAACTATCTCCTGCGTGAATTCCGGCTTTAATTGCCATGTCGTGAAAATACGAGTATGAATTGGGAGCACTTTGTGACTGAATATTTCCACACATGGCTTTTGAGTGTGTGTTTTTTTTTAACTTGAGGAAAGGGGTTGGAAATCTTTCGTTTTTGTTAGACACTAACAGTTCCAATGGGCAAAGCAATGAAATCATATGGAGTTCTGGGATTTGCTGGGATTATTTCAATGCGACAAGCCTTTCCATTGGGGGGGTGGGAGCATGCAACATTTCTAGACTCTGCAAAAGTAAAGGCATTGGTAGCTCATGAGCATATCATCCCCGCTGTAAGGAGTTCGGAATGTGCTTCAATGATCAATCACCCAAGAACTTCATTTCCCCTTTCCTTGGGATATTTTCAAAGCAAGGGGGGAACAGACTATTTTTGTAAGAAAAAATAATCTCAGTGGGATTCACACAAGACAATGACAATACAGTCATGGCAATTAGTTTTATGAACCATCTAGTTTACCATAAATCTCATGAATTTTCCCTATCTTCTGCTACTGGGAATCGGCAGAAACAGTGGGCATTATTTCCATAAATAGTTCACAGAAATCTTTTTTATGACTTACCTATTTTCTTTCTCCTCTGAGCCAAGAAAAAACAGTCCTGAAAAACAGATTTTTTTCCCCCCAGCAAAGCTATGTCCTTCCTGCCTACAACATTTCCTTTGGTTTACTGTTTTATTGAACTGTCATGGCTGTTGACTTCTTCACCTCTATTTAATACATTTTGCAATGCCTTTTTTTTTTAGTTTGCTTTCGTAGCATTTTGGTCTTTCTAATTATGATACAAATATTGCAAAAACTAATAGCACATATTCCCTGTTCAACAATCATGCACATAAGAGCCAAGGTGGCGCAGTGGTTAAATGCAGCACTGCAGGCTACTGCTAGATCAGCAGGTCAGCGGTTCAAATCTCACCGGCTCAGGGTTGACTCAGCCTTCCATCCTTCCGAGGTGGGTAAAATGAGGACCCGGATTGTTGGGGGCAATATGCTGACTCTCTGTAAACCGCTTAGAGAGGGCTGAAAGCCCTATGAAGCGGTATATAAGTCTACTGCTATTGCTATTGCTATATCCATGCAAAAGCCCTACAATTTTAGCATAGGTTTCCCTATGAAATACAGGTAGTCCTCAACGTACAACCACACGAGCTCACAATTTATGTTGCTGAGTGAAAAATTTGTTAAGTGAGTTTGCCCCATTTTGTGACTTTCCTCCCCACATTTGTTAAGTGAATCACTGCAGTGGTTAAGTTAGTAACATGGTCGTTAAGTGAATCTGGCTTTTCCCTTGTCTTTGCTTGTCAGAAGGTTGCAAAAGGGGGATCACATGAGCCTGGGACATTGCAATCGTCATAAATGTGAGTCAGTTGCCAAGCATTTGAATGTAAATCAGATGACCACAGAGATGCTGCAGCACTCATAAGGGTGAACAATTGTCATAAATCACTTTTTCGGTGCCGTTGTAACTTGAATGATCACTAAGCGATCACTAAGTGAACTGTTATAAGTCGAGGACTACCTGTAGATAGTTTGGTCCTGAATGATCGATCCTAAAATTGTAGGACTGCTGCACAGTAAATATATAATAGACATGCACAGCCCAGGGCTGAATATGGCCCTTAATCTGGTTTCCCTAGTTCTTCCAAAAATGAGTTCTATACTTTTGAATATGAAAAAAGGGATAATTGTTCATTTTTTTTTCTTGTCAATATGGCCAATGTTCAGGCTCTGGGTTTTGTGGAATGTATCAGAGGTGGTGTTCAGCCAGTTCTGACAGGTTCTGGAGAACCGGTAGCGGAAATTTTGTGTAGTTCGGAGAATCAGGAAATAGGCTGGCCTCGCCCCTGCTGCCTCCCAGCTGGCTCTCCCAGCAGAGCCAAGGTGGCGCAGTGGTTAAATGCAGCACTGCAGGCTACTGCTAGATCAGCAGTTCAGCAGTTCAAATCCCACCGGCTCAGGGTTGACTCAGCCTTCCATCCTTCCGAGGTGGGTAAAATGAGGACCCAGATTGTTGGGGGCAATATGCTGACTCTCTGTAAACCGCTTAGAGAGGGCTGAAAGCCCTATGAAGCGGTATATAAGTCTAACTGCTATTGCTATTGCTATCTTCTTTTGTTACCCTGAACAGGAGAACAGAACTGGAAAGCAGGTTAGTGGGGTGGGGAAGGAAGGGGGATTTTGCTGTAACCTTCCCCTGACATAGCAATAGCAGTCAGACTTATATACCGCTTCATAGGGCTTTCAGCCCTCTCTAAGCGGTTTACAGAGTCAGCCTATCGCCCCCAACAACAATCCGGGTCCTCATTTTACCCACCTCGGAAGGATGGAAGGCTGAGTCAACCTTGAGCCGGTGAGATTTGAACAGCCGAACTGCAGAACTGCAGTCAGCTGAAGTAGCCTGCAGTTAAATGCAGCAATGCAGTGCTGCATTTAACCACTGCGCCACCTCACATGCCCACAAAGCCACGCCCACAGAACCAGTAATAAAAAAACTTTGAATCCCACCACTGAAATGCATGTCTTTGTAGCAAAACTTTGCCCCCAGAGCTATTTCAGAGTTCAATGTGTAGCCCACGGTGCAATTTTAAAAGTACTTAAGGAGAAGGCCCACTGTATTCCACATGAGGTTCTTCCCGAGTACATCATATTAATTGCCACTTCTTCAGTGATAATCAGAGCATAAATGGGGCTATGGTGAAAGAATCTCTTTTTAGGTTGAGTGTTCAGAATTATGTGATTAGCCAGGGGAGCAATAGATAATTCTGCAGAACCATTTGAGAATATCTTGGAAAGGTAACGTCTTATTTAAAAATGCTGAAGATATTTGTTGCATTTTCAAGAATTCAAAGCTTTTCACTTATGTTAACGTTCTCAAGGATTTGGAATTTTTGACCTAAGGACATTGCGGAATTACAGCTTCTTCAGTCTCAGACTGCCTAGCTAATAGGTATGCTGGAACGTACGGTTCAGTAAGGCAACTGTCACTCATCCCTATTCCAACAGTGAGTAGACACATCAGATTTGTAAAAACCCAGATGATCCTTACATCACAGCCCACAAATTCTGAATAATCCAAATTTATTAATTGTATTTAGTGGCCGTTCAGATTACTTCAATCAGAGATTTATCTAACTGCAATCAAAAAGTAGCTTTTGGACAGATCACAAAATTGCAATTGAATTGAATTGAATTGAATTTATTATATTTCTATGCCGCCCTATTCCCAGAAGGGACTCAGGACGGCTCACAAACCAAGTCAGGGTGGGGAGGGAATACAAATAGGAAAAAAAGACATGGACAAAACAATACCACAATTTAAAAACAATCAACAGCCACACCATTCGAGCGGGGACAAGAACTCATCAGCCCCAGGCCTGTCGAAACAGCCAGGTTTTAAGGGCTTTGCGGAAAGCCTGGAGGGTGGTGAGGGTCCGAATCTCCACGGGGAGCTCGTTCCAGAGGGCTGGAGCAGCCACAGAGAAGGCTCTCCTCCGGGTAGTCGCCAGTCGACACTGGCCGGCGGATGGAATTCGGAGGAGGCCTAATCTGTGGGATCTAATCGGTCTATTGGAGGAGATTGGCAGAAGGCGGTCTCTCAAGTACCCAGGTCCAATACCATGAAGGGCTTTATAAGTAATGACTAGCGCCTTGAAGCGTATCCAAAGACCAATAGGCAGCCAGTGCAGCTCGCGGAGGATAGGTGTAACGTGGGTGTACCGAGGTGCACCCACAATCGCTCGCGCGGCTGCATTCTGGACAAGCGGAAGTCTCCGAATGCTCTTCAAGGGCTGCCCCATGTAGAGCACATTGCAGCAGTGGAAGAAGGAATAGAAATTGGGGCTCAAAGAGGGTGGCCCATCTAGTTTAAGTTTAAGTTTTAATAAATTTATATGCCGCCCAATCCCGAAGAATCCGGGCGGCTTACATAAAAGCAATAAAAGGAATACTAAAAGTTTAAAAAGTAGAGGAGAAGACAAATTAAAACAGATACAACATACACTCAACCTTCATGGGGCTGGACCTCATTCAAGTGGTCAACAGCCCCAGGCCTGCCGGAAAAGTCAGGTCTTAATGGCCGTGAGAGTGGGGAGGGTCCGGATCTCTGGGGGTAGATCGTTCCATAGGGCCGGGGCAGCCACAGAGAAGGCCCTCCCCCGAGGAGCCGCCAAACAACATTGTCTAGTTGACGGCACCCGGAGAAGGCCCACCCTGTGGGATATCTAAGATCACCTAGTGAATTCATGGTAGAGTCAAGATTGCCCATCCATTTTACAGTATAGTTACCGAAACAGTGTGCATATTACTCAACAAATGCACATTGTACTCTACCTATTTTTTCCCCCAGAATGGCTCTGTGGTTGAGAAAAGGTTTTGTGAGGGCTTGCAATAAGTGGTGATTAAATAGTCCTTCCTTGTTGAGGGAGACTCTGTTTTCATTGCCAGCCTCCACACCAGCTGCCTCATTGCACTCTTGGCTTTCCAAAAATCTCCATGGAGGAACTCCACCCTCTTCTTCTGACTCTGTGTCTATGTCCTCATGCGTTTGCCTCTTTTGCTGTTCCAATCCTCATTTCTCCAACTCAGTCCCTCCCCTCAGTTGTGTTCTTTCACTTAGGTTGCATCATATATCGGGAACTGAATGAGTGAGTCACTTCCACATGCAAAATCTCACCTAAAAACCAATTTTCTCTCATGGAAAGCATCTGAGAAGAAGAAGATGGGATAGATATTTTTGCAGGCTGATTTGGAACATGCTCTCTTGGAAGTAATAGCTGCTGAATTCAGGCTTAGATTAGCCGAAGAGCCAAGGTGGCGCAGTGGTTAGAGTGCTGTACTGCAGCCACTTCAGCTGACTGTTATCTGCAGTTCAGAGGTTCAAATCTCACCGGCTCAAAGGTTGACTCATCCTTCCATCCTTCCGAGGTGGGTGAAATGAGGACCCGGATTGTTGTTGTGGGCAATATGCTGACTCTGTAAGCCGCTTAGAGAGGGCTGAAAGCCCTATGAAGCGGTATATAAGTCTAACTGCTATTGCTATTGCTATTGCTATTCTTACTGCCATACACTTAGCAGAATATTATTTTCTGAGTATTAGACGCACCTTTTTTCCTCAAAAAAAAGAGGCTGAAAATCTGGGTGCGTCTTATACATCGAATACAGCATTTTTTTGCCACCCGAAGCCCCGCCCCCTTCACCAAAATGGCCATGCATACCCTTATGGAGGCTTTCAGAAAGCTCCTGGGGGATGTGGAGGGCAGAAATGAGCAAAAAACAGGCCATTTTTTGCTCCCCGAGCCCTCAACAGCACTCTATAAGCCTCCATAAGGCTATGCATGCAGGTTTTTTTGACTGTTTTCACAAAAAACTGCTGTTTTTTGCTCATTATTTGCCCCCCCCCCAGAACACTCTGAACCCCCCCCCCAAGGCTATTCATGTATTTTTTTTTAAAAAAGGCCCATTTTCATGAAAAACGGGCCGTTTTGGGGAGGTTTGCAGAGTGCAAAAACTTTTTTTTCCTTTTGGAAAGCTCTTTAACTGATTTGATGAGAATTACATTGATCAAGTGCTGTGCCAGCAGAAACAAAGTCTTAGGTGCTGCAGATTGTCAGCGATTTCCTTCTCCAGCACATGGATAAATATACTTGGAAACATCTACCTACCTACCCACTTTCTCTCTCTCCCTACCTATCTACTGGATTTCTCTCTCTCTCTCTTCTCTCTCTCTCCTCTCTCTCTCTCTCTCTCTCTCTCTCTCCTCTATCTACCTACCTACTTTTTTAAAAATTTGCCACTTCAAAACCTTGGTGCGTCTTATACTCCAGTGCGCCTTATACTCCGAAAAATACGATAGCTATTCCAGGCTAATGTACAATAGTTCCAAGTTTTTAAAAAATGTGTCGAAATGCTTTTTCTTGGATAATAGCAATAGCAATAGCAATAGCAATAGCAATAGCAGTAGACTTATATACCGCTTCATAGGCCTTTCAGGCCTCTCTAAGCGGTTTACAGAGAGTCAGCATATTGCCCCCAACAATCTGGGTCCTCATTTTACCCACCTCGGAAGGATGGAAGGCTGAGTCAACCCTGAGCCGGTGGGATTTGAACCGCTGACCTGCTGATCTAGCAGTAGCCTGCAGTGCTGCATTTAACCACTGCGCCACCTTGGCTCTAAATAAATGACCCAGGGTAAATGACTCAGACACCAAACATTTGGACCATTGCTGGAGATGGAAAAATTAGAGAAGTTTGCTTGTTTACTTTTAATGCAAACTATTAATATGGTTGCAGAGATATGATGAACTAGGTCACCAAGATCTGAACTGAAATTTATATGCCACAGATTTTTAAATTGCTTCATATAGTTGTTATGGAGAGTCAGGTTGGTGTAGTGGTTAAGGGATCAGGGTGGAAACTGGGAAACCATGAGTTCGAGCCCCACTTTAGGCAAACAGTCAGCTGGATGAACTTGGGCCAGTCATTTTCTCTCAGCTCTTGGAATGAGTTAAGTTGCAAACCACTTCTGAAAAACTTTGCCAAGAAAACTGAGTATTGAACACAATTGAATGGATTTTTAAAGAAAGGTTGAAGCTTTAATTATCTCTACAAAACTTTGGAAAATGAAACATTTTAGATTTGAGGTGAGTCACACTGGCAAATTAGAAAATGTGAACAGGATCCGTTTGAAGGGAACGGAATTTTTTTTTTTGCTTTAAACTGACCTGTATGGGTGATGTAGTATGATGGGGTACTACATTTTTGACTTCCAAAGGTGTAATAAATTTTGTGTCTTCAACTTTGGGAAACTATTTGGAATAGAAGGCTGCAAATAAATGTGTAGCATACGTATTCGATCCCTTTTGATCACATTAACAAAACACTTTTTTTCTGGAAGAGATTTAGATGCATTTAATCTTAATGTGAAGAACCTTCTTCACATTAAGAAGCCTAATCCGTCTCCAGTAAGATATCCCATAAATTGTTTTGTGGGAATCTTTTGGTTTAGTTTTGTTTTGAATAGCCACTGCAACTTTAATACATTCTTTGGATTAAGTAATGGCCTTGGAAAGAAATGCCAATTTTGAATTAGTCATTACAAGAAATGTAGACTATAGCCAATTCACACAAATAATACGTAAAACCAAAAGGTGTCAGCTCTTCATACACTGTTATTAATGATTTAAAATGTTCATCCAAACTTAATATTTTTTCAGATATTTTCAGTTTCAGTTTAATAAAATTTGTATGCCGCCCACTCCCATTGGGACTCTGGGTGGCTCACAAGCAAGATAAAAGTTAAGAAAAGATACAATTATTAAAATTTATACACCATCCATTCAGTCTAAGTGGGGCTGGATATTAATCAACAGCCCCAGGCCTGCCGAAACAGCCAAGTCTTGGTCGCTTTACGGAAGGCCAGGAGAGTGGTAAGGGTCCGGATCTCAATGGGTAGATTGTTCCATAAGGCCGGCGCAGCTACAGAGAAGGCCCTCCCTCGGGGGGCCGCCAGCCGGCATTGTCCCTTCGGCGGCACCTGGAGGAGGCCCAACCTGTGCTATCTTATTGGTCATTGGGAGGTAAATGACAGGAGGCAGTCTCTCAGGTAGCCAGGTCCTATACCATGTAGGGCTTTAAAAGTAACGACTAGCACCTTGAAGCATGTCCGGAGACAAATGGGGAGCCAGTGCAGCTCGCGGAGGATGGGTGTATCTAGGTACACCTATTATCGCTCGCGCGGCTGCATTCTGGACCAACTGTAGTCTTCTAACACTCTTCAGGGGAAGCCCCATGTAGAGCGCGTTACAGTAATCCAGTCTTGAGGTGACGAGGGCATGAGTGACCATTCGAAGTGCCTCCCAGTCCAGGTAGGGCCGCAACTGGTGCACCAGGCGAGCCTGGGCAAAGGTCCCCCTGGTCACAGCTGACAGATGGTGTTCTAACGTCAGCTGTGGATCCAGGAGGACACCCAAATATGAATTTTCATTGACTTTGAATGTAAGATAGAACTTTGTGTGTTTTTAATACCACATATACTATTCATATTATTACGGAAAGGTGTGCATTCACTCCTAGCCAAACAGAGAATGCAATGGAAGGGCTTTGACATCAGAAAAGAAATATTACTTGTATTCCATTAGACAAACAGTATGCAAAGAGCCGAGGTGGCGCAGTGGTGTAGTACTGCAGCCACTTCAGCAGACTGCTAGTTCTGCAGTTCGGTGGTTCAAATCTCAAGGGTTGACTCAGCCATCCATCCTTCTGAGGTGGGTAAAATGAGGACCCAGATTGTGGGGGCAATATGCCGACTCTGTAAGCCGCTTAGAGAGGGCTGAAAGCCCTATGAAGCAGTATATCAGTCTAACTGCTATTGCTAACTGCTAAATCTTTCTTTTTTAGCTCCAAAATCTGACTTGTCAATTTCACGAGAGGAGGTGATTATAGTTAAATTTTAGTGTAATAATTCATGGATTTGGCCCTTATGGATCAACTTTTATTGCAACTGCTATTATCCAAGCAAACCCATTAAATCACGTGCTACATTCAAGATTATGAGATCGGACTCCTATTTGTATAGCACAGTTTCATTTTGCTCTTACCTCTGGACTTCCACAATCACACACAGACGCAAAGAGAGAGAAACTCACATGTACACACAGACATAAAACCCCCATATCTGTCTTGGGTGGTCTTCCAAACTTTTAGAGATCTGAGGGACAAGAGGAAGAGAATTTAATATCCCCACTCCTAGAGAAACACAGCATGGGTTTAAAAAATACCTTGAAACAGCTGCCTTGGCTCTGGGTAGAAATTCACTATTGTGTTGGGTATAATATAAAGTTTTCTGTGCGGTGGCTGCTACCAAAGAGAGCATCTCTGTATGGTACTGTTGCAGCAGATTGAGGTTTGTAATCTACTTACGAAAGACCAGGACTCGATACCACGAAGGTGAGAGAAACAGGTTTATTTGATGCATCGAGTTCAACGTGCTCACACACCAAAATCTGAACTGCCTGGGCTCTGCCCAGGATGCTACTTTTATGCCGTGTTCCACACGGTGCATTCTCAAGGCGTTTCCATACACGAGACAAGCATGACATTTCGAAAAGGAGAAGTTCATTTGGAATGTTACAGCGAAGTACATAGGAGAAATACAAAAAAGAGAAGTTCCTATAATGTCTTAAGCTCTCAGCAGTTTTTTTTACCTCTGTTCTATCTCTCCCCCACGTCTGGCTTCCTGTGCCCCTCCTTTACAGGGTCTTGCCACACTGTTCAGCCCTATTTTTAATACTTATGAGGAAGTTGGGGAGAAGGTTCACTCCAGCTAAAAGTCAACTTTGGAACTCCAGGGCACTAGAATGAAAAGCCAAGCTAATATGAATTTATAAGGTCCATTCTATTAAGACCACCTAACCTGGCCAGCCACTGGTGGGTTTACCTGTGCACTCCCTCCTGCATCAGTATATTAATGATTGTAAAAAATTGCCATCTGAATACTTTGTCTTGAATACGAATAAGGGTATATTCATGGAATTTGTAGGGGATGTAAGTAAAGCATATATGAGAGGAGCACTGATGAATATAAACAAAATACATAGACATAAACAAGGGCAAAAACGAAAAGAATTGGAAGAGGAAATCAAAAGAAAAATTTGAAATGTATCCAAATTGTGTTATAGAGGGAAGGAGGTATAAAGGGGACAAAATTAAGGGTTTAGATATAGACAGATACTTAGAGCCAAGGTGGCGCAGTGGTTAAATGCAGCACTGCAGGCTACTGCTAGATCAGCAGGTCAGCGGTTCAAATCTCACCGGCTCAGGGTTGACTCAGCCTTCCATCCTTCCGAGGTGGGTAAAATGAGGACCCAGATTGTTGGGGACAATATGCTGACTCTCTGTAAACCGCTTAGAGAGGCCTGAAAGGCCTATGAAGCGGTATATAAGTCTACTGCTATTGCTATTGCTATTGCTGCTATTAGATAAAGAGATAATACCCCTAGTTAGAGAAGAGTACAGGCAAAAGTTGAACCAACAAATAACCTCTGGGGAAATCCTGCAGGTAATCAAACAACTAAGATTAGGAACAATGTAAACTGCTTAAAGTTTGTGTAATGGCAAGAAGCTGAGTTCAACGCAGAGATTTTACTGACTTTTTTTTTCTTTTTTTCTTTTTCTTTTTTTTAAAAAAAATTCCTTGGTTTTAATATATCTTAGACTGTGTTTGATAAAAAGCTATACCGTGTACGGGCTCTGGGGGGGAGGGGGGGGAAGGGAGGTGGGGTCCTGGGGGGGAGGGGGGGAAATATAGTATGTGCTAGATTTTAAAGTAACATGATTGCACTTGTATACTGTTGTCTTTTTAATTCTAGTGTAAAAATAAGAAGCTGAGTACAGCAAGCTTGGATCATTGATTCAATGTAGTGCTTCTTCAAATGGTCATGGGGAAAATACAGTAATGTAACATTCCACCAAGGGAAACGTTCAGGCAAAAGAGAGCTGATAATTTGCTGACAAAGCACTTAATTAGTTGCCCAAGCCAGAATGGTTTCGGAAAGCAAGTTTTTTCTTTTTACGAAAAGCATAATAGTCAATTATGACCAAACAGAATCCAGGTTTCCAAATTGTAATTCAAGCGCTGGTCTCTCTCTCTCTGCTGCAGAGCCTGTAATGAGTTACGTTACCAGAAGTCTGTAATTACCTTGGTGCCTGCTGGTACTGTCGGAGTAGAATCCGTCCCCGTTTCCATTACATTGGTCATTTTAAAAGTAATTTATGATATAATTGCTTTTAACAAGCACGTTGGACTGAAGCTTGGGAGAAAAACAATATGAAATGAAGGAAACCATGTTGTATGGACTCGGCATACCATCACTTTGAAGAACCAGATGGATTTCAGTGTAAGGAAACATTTTAAGTAGAAAAGGTAACAAAATTAGTCAATAAGGACCTACCAGCTTTCAGTGTCAGCAACTAGCCACAGAATAACTATAGGTAGTCCTATGGAACACTTTCCCCCCTGAAGTTCTGCAAAGTCTCTAACCCTCCTAGCCTTCTGTAAAACACTGAAGACAAGTTGGCTCCCCCCCCCCCCCGCCCAAGTGCTGCGATAGGATGAGATGACTGCATATAGGAATCATGATTTGGTACCAGGTTTTTGTGTTCAATATGTTTAGTTTTGTAGTTTCAATATGATTTTTATGTTGATTTGATTTTTGATTGGGAGTCGAGGTGGCGCAGTGGTTAGAGTGCAGCACTGCAGGCTACTTCAGCTGACTGCAGTTCTGTTCAAATCTCACCGGCTCAGGGTTGACTCAGCCTTCCATCCTTCCGAGGTGGGTAAAATGAGGACCTGGATTATTGGGGGCAATATGCTGACTCTGTAAACCGCTTAGAGAGGGCTGAAAGCCCTATTAAGCGGTATATAAGTCTAACTACTATTGCTATTGCTAACTATAGGTACTCCTTGGCCTATGACCACAATTAAGTTCAAAAATTCCATTGTTAAGCAGAACAGTTGTTTAATGAGTTTTACCCATTCTATGAACTTTATTGCCACAGTTAAGTGAGCATGGCTTCCTGTTGTGGCCCGGCAGGAGCCGACAGCGAGGGGCCTTATGAGTCGGCCCTGGAGGATGTGGAGGACCCTGGACAGGGTTCCGACTCCGAGCAGGGCGCAGAGAGACTGGTTGGCCACCAGGTGGTGCCTGAGCCTTGGATCAGTGGGGAGGAGACAAGAGTAAGTGATCCAGAAACCACCTGTGAGTTGTTCCGGGATGCACGCCGTCGAAGGGCTACTGGGCGTCAAGAACAACTACGTAATTACAGGAGGTAATTACGCTCAGCTGATGCTCATTAAGCTCCTCTCCCGATTATAAAAGAGACTGCTTGTGCCACACCCTTCTTGCAGAAGTCAACGTTAGGGACTAACGAGAAACAAACTTGGCAGGCTGGATTGCTGCCAGAGTTTGTTTGCATTGCTGCCAAGGTTTGTAGGGCTTGCTGCCAGAGTGCTTATCTCTTTGTTGATTTGGCTTTCAGCCACCGAGAGTCTGGACTTATTAAAAACATTCTCATTTACGTTTGTCTCAGCTTTCGTTCCTGGATGGAGGAGGGGGGTCAGAACAGCTTCCCATTGATTTTGCTTGTCAGAAGGTCACAAAAGATGATCACATGACCCCAGGACAGTGTAACTATCATAAATACATGCCAATCGCCAAGCATCCAAATTTTAACTCACATTTCTCTCCTCGAGTTACAAACACTCATTCAAGCAACCATTCAAGTTACAATTGTGCTGAATGGAGGAGATTTATGACCGATCCTCAGAGTTCTGGCTGTCACCATGTCCCCATGGTCATGTGTTTGCAATCTGGGCATTTAGGGCTTGGCTCACAGTTACTAGGCTACAGCAAGTGACGGTCTCATAATTGCACATTTTACTGTGGCCTCCTTTGTGGGAGTGGCTTGCCGCCCATGTGACCGGATATGAAGATGCCGACGACACTTGTCAGAACTACCTTAAATTACCTCACACACACAGCACTGGCATGCATAAGAATATGATGTAAACTTGTTTTTTACAAGGCATCTTTGGTTTGCGTTAAAACAACTTCAACACACGCAATGTTCTGATTGCACCACAAACGCAGTAGTCATCCTTATCTTTCACAGAGGCACTGAGTTTTATAAATATGAGCATGATAGTGTAGAATAATCATATCCAAGGACCAGTGGTGGGTTTCAAAATTTTTTGGAAGCTCTTCTGTAGGTGTGGCCTGCTTTCCGGGTCCACTGGTGGAAACTCTTCTAACCGGTTCGGTAGATTTGATGAACCGGTTCTACCGAATAGGTGCGAACTGGTAGGAACCCACCTCTGTTCTCTATTGCCTGGCATACCACGTTAAAGCCTGGGCTTGATCAAAAAACCAGGGAATGACTCCTTGAAACATAAATCAAGGCAGCAACAAAATTGATATGGCTAAGAGAAACAACGTTGCTACAACATAATGAGTTTCACAGGTACTATTTTGTTCTTAGAAGTGAAATGCTTTATTGGCTAAAGCAACCATTGACATTTAAGAGACTGACTTACAACGGTCTTCTGCAACCAAATGTTTTACATTTGCCACTGTGTAATTCCTGTGCTAATCAGAGCCTTATTGCAGACCAAGAAGGATTACCGAAATCTCTTCATGTAGATAGACTTGCAAATCACAGTGATATGATGATGGATTGTGTCCCTAATTGCAAGAGACGGGGGGGGGGAGGTGGGGAGAAATGCAATATGGAATAAAAAAGCCTTGTGACTTTTTACTCTCTCCAAAATTTATTACCTCTCTGAAAACCATATCCTTTGTGAACAAATGAAAGTGACTTTTTTTTCTCTCTCCAGTAGTTTTATCTAACATTACAACAGAGGTGGGTTCCTACCAGTTCGCACCTATTCGGTAGAACCGATTCGTCAAATCTACCGAACCGGTTAGAAGAGGTTCCACTAGTGGACCCGGAAAGCAGGCCACACCTACAGAAGAGGTTCCAAACTTTTTTGAAACCCACCACTGGTCCTTGGATATGATTATTCTACACTATCATGCTCCTATTTATAAAACTCAGTGCCTCTGTGAAAGGTAAGGATGACTACTGCGTTTGTGGTGCAATCAGAACATTGCGTGTGTTGAAGTTGTTTTAACGCAAACCAAAGATGCCTTTTAAAAAACAAGTTTACATCCTATTCTTATGCATGCCAGTGCTGTGTGTGAGGTAATTTAAGGTGGTTCTGACAAGTGTCGTCGGCATCTTCATATCCGGTCACATGGGCGGCAAGCCACTCCCATCCGGTCACATGGGCGGCAAGCCACTCCCACAAAGGAGGCCACACTCACAGAGTAGGTTCGGACAATTTTTGAAACCCACCACTGCATTACAAGTATTCTGTTGTATCTGAAGGAGTGAGCCTGTGTGGGTGATACTAATTTAGTATTTGCAGTGTTACTAGATCCAGAAAAACAGGATAGTGCGGCCCAATCAAGACAATCTTTTTACTTTTGCTCAAATACTGCATCCCACGGGCAGGCAGGTCAAGAAGACAGCATTCCCAGCTTCAGAAAGCCATACATCTGATGACTCACTGTTAGTTGCTTGCTTGGTTCTTGCAAAGGGATGGAAAGAGGAAGGATATCTGTTAGATATCCCCCCCCCCCCGGCTGACAGACTGCAAGAGGTTTCCACCAAGGTCCGCTGTTCAGGCGGGAACAGAGGTTGAATCCCATTGGCTAAGAGGTCTGACAGATCCCTTTAAAAGGGGATGCTGTCCGACCATTCCTCAGCCAGATGTTTACTTGACTTGCAATAAAGAGCTGTTCTTTACTGAAGCTTTTTGTGCCTCCTTTACCCGATTTAACGATATATTTTGTGGGAGCAGTTTTCTACATAACTGCTTTGGCCAAAAGACCCCTAACAGAACAAGAGCTTTGGGGAAGAGCCTTCTCTGTGGGAGTGCCGTCCCTCTGGAATGAAATGCCCCCGGAGCTTCGTATAATCCCCGACCTCCGGTCCTTCCGACGCGCCCTAAAATGTTGGCTTTTCCAGCAAGCCAGCCTGGCCTGAACAAAACAAAACAAATTATTGATCACTGTTAATTTTAATTTTAATTCTTTTTTTAAAAAATATGTCATTGTCAATTTTAATTGGGTTTGGGATATTCTATTTAATTTTTTTAAAAAATTTTGTATTATGTGTTTCTTTTAATGTTGTACTCCGCCCTGAGTCCTTGGGAGAAGGGCGGCATATAAATCTAATAAACCTAAACCTAACCTAAACCTAATATTAGTAATATTTCTCCTGATAGATTATTCTATTATACATTCATATTTTCCTAATATTATTTCCTATTCCTATTATTAGGAATTATTTTCCTAATAATTCCTAATAGGTTGTCCTCATCTATAAAAATGCTGCTTTTGTGTGAATTTACGATCATAATGTCCCTTTGGAACGTCAAAAAGTATGGGGCCAATCTAATATCGGATGGAAGGATGTTTCATAAGATAGGCACCACAGCAGAGAAGACACATCTCCTGGGACCTGCCAAATGTACATTCCTGGCTGGTAGTACCCAAAGAATGCCTTCTCTACAAGATCTGATGGGGCAGACTGGTGTAACTGAGGAAAAGAATCCCACCGCCTGGTCCAATACCTTGAAGGGCTTTGAGCCGAGGTGGCGCAGTGGTTAGGGTGCAGTACTGCAGGCCACTTCAGCTGACTGTTATCTGCAGTTCAGCGGTTCTAATCTCACCAGCTCAAGGTTGACTCAGCCTTCCATCCTTCCGAGGTGGGTGAAATGAGGACCCGGATTGTGGGGGTGATATGCTGACTCTGTAAACCGCTTAGAGAGGGCTGAAAGCCCTATGAAGCGGTATATAAGTCTAACTGCTATTGCTATTGCTATTGCTTTGAAAACCGATCAAAACCTACCTTAAAAACTGACTTGTTAAATAAGCACTTCCATTCTTTCATCATTGTTAATTCTTTGGGTCAAATACACATTACATCTAATGTGTAATGCGCAGGGTATAGAATAAATTATCTCCGGTGGCACGGTGGTTAAAATGCAATATTGCAGGCTGTGATGAACTGGTGAGAGAATAATGAGCCGAGGTGGCGCGGTGGTTAGGGTGCAGTACTGCAGGCCACTTCAGCTGACTGTGATCTGCAGTTCAGCGGTTCAAATCTCACCGGCTCAAGGTCGACTCAGCCTTCCATCCTTCCGAGGTGGGTGAAATGAGGACCCAGACTGTGGGGGCAAGTTGCTGACTCAATTTGCTAAAAAAAATTGTAAACCGCTTAGAGAGGGCTGAAAGCCCTATGAAGCGGTATATAAGTCTAATTAATAAATAATTGCAGCTTGTTAAGAGAGAACCTCACATGACTGAACCTTTCAACTTCCCGGTGGCTTCCCCATTGACTTTGCTTCCAACAAGGAAGCCGACAAATTGCAATACAATAGAATAGAATAGAATTTTATTATTTGTATGCCGCCCTTCTCTGGGAGGACTCAGGGCGGCGAACAATTCAAGGGGAAAAAGGGGAACATAAAAACAAATACAAATAATAAAAGTAAACAACAGTCGCACAACCATACATGTCGAGAGGGGAGGGAACTCATCACCCCCAGGCCTGCCGGCAAAGCCAGGTTTTGACGGCTTTTCGGAAGGCCTGGAGAGAGGTGAGGGTCCGAATCCCTGCGGGGAGTTCATTCCAGAGGGCCGGAGCTGCCACAGAGAAGGCCCTCCCCCGGGTAATAGCCAGGTGGCATTGGCTGGTAGATGGCACCCGGAGGAGGCCAACCCTGTGAGATCTAATGGGTCTGTGGGAGGTAATTGGCAGCAGGCGGTCTCTCAAGTACCCAGATCCAATACCGTGAAGGGCTTTATAAGTTACGACTAGCACCTTGAAGCGTATCCGGAGACTGATCGGTAACCAGTGCAGCTCGCGGAGGATAGGTGTAACGTGGGTGTACCGAGGTGCACCCACAATCGCTCGTGCGGCTGTGTTCTGGATGAGTTGAAGTCTCTGAATATTCTTCAAGGGCTGCCCCATGTAGAGCGCATTGCAGTAGTCAATGATTGTGGGATGCTATGAGAGTTGGAAATCCAGACCACTTACTGAGCACCTGTATCATGATCACATGGCTGCAGGGAAACTGTGACAGCCGGAATTTCAAGGACTGGTCACAAGGATCACTCATCCAGGCAGTGAATGGTCATTGAAAAAGTGGTTGTTAACCAAGGACCACCTGTATTCTGATTTGGAAATTTTCTTTTCTACCCAAGGAAAACATATTTTTTTTTACTGTGATTCTTCAGTGGAATAAAGAATGAGAATGAGAAGTCTTTCTTTAGATTTACATATGTGAGCCCCATCTGTCTAGACTAAAGCACATCCTTAGATTCCAGAAGAGTATTGCAGTTGTGTGAGTCTGTTACAACAACCCAAAGTCCCAAAATGTTGTTTTCAGTTTATTGCAGCCTGTAAAGTGAAACCCATCTCTTCACTTAGGAGCCCGATAAAAGTGGAGTTTATAGAAACTCAGAGGTGGGTTCCTACCAGTTCGCACCTATTCAGTAGAACCGGTTCATCAAATCTACCAGACCGGTTAGAAGAGGTTCCACCAGTGGACCCAGAAAGCAGGCCACACCTACAGAAGAGGTTCCAAATTTTTTTGAAACCCACCACTGTTAAAGGGTTAGGGGTGCAAGGATCTTGTAACTTGATAGCTTTAAGACTTGCATGCTTCAATGCCAGAGTTCCTGAGCCAACGTGACTGGAGGAAGAATTCTGGGAGTTGAAGTCCACAAGTCTTAAAGCTGTCAGGTTTGAAGACCCCTAGTTTTTTTCTAAAGGGTTAGGGGTGCAAGGGTCTTGTAACTTGACAGCTTTAAGACTTGCATGCTTCAGTGCCAGAGTTCCTGAGCCAACATGACTGGAGGAGGAATCCTGGGAGTTGAAGTCCACAAGTCTTAAAGCTGTCAGGTTTGAAGACCCCTAGTTTTTTCCCCTAAAGGGTTAGAGGTGCAAGGGTCTTGTAACTTGACAGCTTTAAGACTTGCATGCTTCAATGCCAGAGTTTCTGAATAGCTACTTGGACTGACCTAAGTACTAATTCATAATTTCATATCCGGTCACATGGGTGGCAAGCCACTCCCATCTGGTCATATGGGTGGTAAGCCACTCCCACAAAGGAGGCCACACCCACAGAGTAGGTTCCAACAATTTTTGAAACCTACCACTGTAGAAACCTATGTCCAATTTCTTCATCTTTATGACTTCGTTTGTTTTGTTGCAAAGTTCCCAAAGTATTTGTCTTTATGAGGAGTTCAGTTCTCACAGAAAACTGCTTTCACATCACTTTTTGCCTGAAATAGAACAAGGTTGATTCCCCCCCTGGCTCAATACAACTTTTCTCTGGGCTGCCTCAAAACTCTGGAAATGTTTATTCCTGGTGTGCTCTTGTTTTTGTCTCTAAAGAATTGTCATTTCACTGAATATGGCCTTTCTTTGTAATCTTTCTCAAGAACAAGGCAGCAACGGAGCATTTGCAGAAAGCAAGCCATTTACCCTTTGCAGGGTGCCAAAAACAAAAATTTCTGAGCCACTGATGTATCTAATTGTCTGGGTCTGCTTTAATTCTTTTCTGTCTTACACAGCTGGAATAATTTTGATAAGCATTGAAATCAGGACAATTTTATTAATATGTAAGTCTGGTTTAAATCAGCGAGATCTGTTTCCAAATGGATTGGACTGAACTGTAGATCCTTTTGTAGCTGTTTTAATGCATCCGAGCCCCTATTTGCTGCATTGAAGTATCTTCTATTAGCTATAGCATGATTTTCTTGGATAATTCATAGCAATTTATATCACACCTGAAATGTTGCTCGTTAATGGGCTGATCTGGTCCACAGAGGTGTAATTCAGAACCTTAGCATTGACAGGAGTGTTCATTTTAAGGCCATATGTACACTGCTCTGTGGAGTCGTTGGTTGCCAATTCCCACAAGGGCCAGCATTATAATGACTCAGAATGATGGAACAGCATCTGGAAATACATAGGTTCCTTAACCATGCCATATGATACTCAGGTCTCTTTGAAGGAAATGTAATTTGATCTGAGAAGAATCCAACAAGGTTTCAGAAGTATTCTATTAGGCTACAATGAGAGAATATGGATGATGATAGCAAACAGTTTGTGTAAATAATGTACCAGATATAGCAATAGTAGCAGTTAGACTTATATACCTCTTCATAGGGCTTTCAGCCCTCTCTAAGCAGTTTACAGAGTCAGCATATTGCCCCCAATAACAATCTGGGTCCTCATTTTACCCACCTCAGAAGGATGGAAGGCTGAGTCAACCCTGAGCCGGTGAGATTTGAACTGCTGAACTGCTGAACTAGCAGTCAGCTGAAGTGGCCTGCAGTACTGCACTCTACTGCACTCTACCCACTGCGCCACCTCGGATATATTGTTCAGGAGTAGCCTACCATAATTTTTTCTCCTGCAAAGTCAATAAAACCACAAAGATTAACTTAAGTGAAACTAACTGGATGAAAATTGATTGTTTTCCCCCCTAAATGTCGAGTAGTTGAATCAGTCCCTTAAGACTATTTCTTGTTCTGGATTGCTATATTTGTCTTCTCATGGGGCAGCCCTTGAAGAGCATTCAGAGACTCCAGCTTGTCCAGAATGCAGCCGCGCGAGCGATCGTGGGTGCACCTTGGTTCACCCACGTAACACCTATCCTCTGCAAGCTGCACTGGCTGCCTATTGGTCTCCGGATACGTTCAAGGCGCTAGTCGTCACTTATAAAGCCCTTCATGGTATTGGACCTGGGTACTTGAGAGACCGCCTGCTGCCAATCACCTCCACTAGACCGATTAGATCCCACAGATTAGGCCTCCTCCGAATTCCATCCGCCGGCCAGTGTCGACTGGCGACTACCCGGAGGAGAGCCTTCTCTGTGGCTGCTCCGACCCTCTGGAATGAACTCCCCGTGGAGATTCGAACCCTCACCACCCTCCAGGCCTTCCGCAAAGCCCTTAAAACCTGGCTGTTCCGACAGGCCTGGGGCTAAAGAGCTGTTGCCCCCGTCTCGAATGGTATGACTGTTGTGTGTTTTTTAATTATGCATTGTTATGTTTCGTTTTTTATTTTTTTGTCTGTACCCCCCCTTCCCTGATTTGAATTGTGAGCCGCCCTGAGTCCCCTTCGGGGGAAAAGGGCGGCATATAAATATAATAAAATCAAATCAAAATCAAATCAATTCTCTTACTTGGCCATGGTAGCTAAATGGAAAATCCCTTAAACCAAATTTTGAGCTTCTCCCACCTATGAACATCTCAGAAACTCATTATTGACCATAGTTGGAAGGAAGGATCTGGGATGGATGTAGTTCTAGGTCCAACCCAGCAGGACTGTTCTTATGCTTTGATCGATCACAACCAGTCCAGTTGTGACATAAATGTGGCTATACCGGACAAGAGAAAGTATAAATGCATAACCATTTGTAGATAATCTCTGAGTTGGTCACAAGTTAAATTTTGTTATGCTTATTTTCAAAGGTTGGTATGACTGTCTCAATAAGGGGGGACTTTTCTTATTATAAGTATGTTGAATTGTAAATCTCAACTATTAGAAAGCAGGCACATTTCTTGAAATCTACTTAGGAGCTTGATGACTTAGTAGGCCTTTGGGTTTCTCTTAATCTTCTGGGATTGGGAGGGTGACTTCATGACACATATTATCTGTTTCTGTTGTAGTTTTCAAATAATGAAACCACCTTAGCTCTTTCTTTAGTGTGCTACAGATATGATTCCTTTATCCCCCCCCCCAAAAAAATGTTCTAGTTATTTTTAGTTTGCTCTGGCCCAGTTTGGTTTCCTTGTCTGTTAATATTACCCCTCTTATGTATCTATTGGCCAATAGCAGTGGTGGGTTTCAAAAATTGTTCCAACCTACTCTGTGGGTGTGGCCTCCTTTGTGGGAGTGGTTTGCCACCCATGTGACCGGATGGGAGTGGCTTGCTGCCCATGTGACCGCATATGAAGATGCCGACGACACTTGTCAGAACCACCTTAAATTACCTCACACACAACACTGGCATGCATAAGAATATGATGTAAACTTGTTTTTTAAAAGGCATCTTTGGTTTGCGTCAAAACAACTTCAACACACGCAATGTTCTGATTGCACCACAAACACAGTAGTCATCCTTACCTTTCACAGAGGCAATTGAGTTTTATAAATATGAGCATGATAGTGTAGAATAATCATATCCCAGGACCAGTGGTGGGTTTCAAAAAAATTTGGAACCTCTTCTGTAGGTGTGGCCTGCTTTCCGGGTCCACTGGTGGAACCTCTTCTAACCGGTTCGGTAGATTTGACGAACCGGTTCTACCGAATAGGTGCGAACTGGTAGGAACCCACCTCTGGCCAATAGTCATTTTAAAGTAATAATAAATAAAATTCAAATATAAAGATAGTGTGTGGACTGATACCATTTAAATGGTTGGCGCGAGAAGAAATGAATTTACTGAGAATCTATTGCCCATATAGAGCGATCTCCTCGTTTAATCACTCACTAATGCCCCTTTGGTATATCCTATTTGATAAAATAAGGAATGTACTTTTGTGTTGAAGGTTTGGTGAAAAGAGAAATGGAAAGCTGAATTCACAAGTGAAGGTTCATAACTTGATTGCTGAAATATTGAGTAATAATTTCCATCTGATTAGTGGAACATTATTTTTTTTAAAAAAAAATGCACTAAAACAAACACTAAAGCAATCTCCCTCTCTTTTTAATACGACAATCTTATTACACTCAGCTGGCATGTCAATGGATCTCTGTGATCTCCCTCCTGTGGTGTCAGATGGGCCTGCTATTTTCCATTTTATCAAATTAAGCGCTTATCCAATTCAAAAGGTTTGCATTCCTCTCGGGAGGCTGAGATCAATTGCCCTGGCAGTGGCTCAGGACTGCCTTTGAAAGAAAAAAAAAATGAATCAAAATATATGGGGGAAAATGTTCAGAGTTGCTTCCCCCCCCCAATTTCCACAAGAGACCAATAATTACTAACTGTAACATATCCAGAAAAGCAAACAGGAAACAGAGAGATGAAAGTATGGTAAGGGTTTGTGAAAAATCCACTTCTACTATTTTGTAAATAAATGCTGTTTTTTCGGGCGATAAATAGGTGGAAAGCAGCATTTACGCTTATGGTATAGAAAAACCCAGTCGGTTTCCACTGCACCTATTTTAGGCGGCTGACTCTGAAACTGTATCCTTGGTCATGCTCCTTTAACTGGAAAGATAAGCCTGCTTTTTAGGTTTCTGCTTGAAACTGTGTGACTCCGAAGTGACTTCCAAATTAAGGAGCATGTCCGAAAAAACTCCTGGCCTCACATGCTGATCTCAGTGGAATGTTCAAATTTTTTAACCTGGGCTGCAAGTGGTTACATTTAAAAAGAGGATAGAGTTGAATATGCTTTGCAAACTAGTATAATTCCAACAAGCCCTATGTTCTTTCGACCCCCGGCCGCAAGTACTCAGGTGAATGGCATGCTAAATTTTAAGATCGATCTGTTGACACAATTCTTTTTGAAGAGGTCATTCCTTCCATCCTGTTAGAGAACTCTATACTGGCTGGTTGAGGAGGGGGAGTCAACCGTGTGGCAGTAGAAGGGTTAATTCATTCACCCCCCCCTCACTTTGCCAGTTTCAAATTACAATGAGAAGCCTCTTCTCTCCCAGCAGGGCTATGCTTACATTAGCTTTCAGATCTCTTGAAAAGGAGCTGCTCTGTTTTTGCCTGGTTAGAGGTGAAAATCACTTTTAAGGAACTGCAAAAGATTGGATGGATATTGAGAAGGGGAGGGGTCCTGTTTTTTTTTATTTTTAAAAAATAACATCCCTGGGTGAATTTCAGAGGAAGACGTTTTCAAGCCTGTGATGCATGTTTCAGATGGGCTGGACATTACAAATGTTAATAGGCTCAGCTGGGCGCTGAAAAAAAAAAACACCAAAGGGAAATTACACCATCACCAAGGAGTAGTTGAAGACAGAAAGCTGGCATTTAGGAGAGGACAGCAAGGTGGAAAAAGAGTTACCCTAGTTGGGGGATTGAGAATCAGAGCATGAGGGGACACTGCTTTATCATGGCAGTTTGACAAGGTGATCTGTTGTTTCGTTCAAAACTATCTCCAAGTCTGATCATCTCAAGGTTTTTGACTAGGAATGCCTGCATCAAATGATCAGCTTCTGGGAACCTGTTCCACCAGTGCAGGAGAATCAGTAGCAGCAGTAGAAAACTGGACGTCTGAATTTCAGCTTTCGTAGGACGGCAGGCAGCCCGACACGGCCCATCATACTCAAGGAAGAAGTGGAAGAAAGATGATCAAGTTGAGAGGGACAGAAATGGCAACGCTGACATTGAGGCATAGGTAATTCCTTGTTCATCGTTCATTTTTTTAAATTTTTATTTTAACCTTCCTTGGTCCTGGGAACACCGGACTTCGCAAGAGACCAGAAAAAGGGAAATATACAACGTTATTACAAACATTATTTGCGCATTTTATTTTATTTTAAAATGGACCAAACTCTGTTCAAAGTTCTCTTGAGCTTATTCTGGAATTACTGGCTTTTAGTGGATTATGCTAAGGCAGGCATGGGGGACAACCATGTCCACTCCAGTTTTATTTACCGGAGATTGCGGAACCATGAGAGGCGAGAGATCCAAAGAGAAATTCTTTCCATCCTGGGTTTACCACATCGACCTAGGCCCTTTTCAGCTGGAAAACAAGCTTCCTCAGCACCTCTCTTCATGCTGGATCTCTACAACGCAATGGCAAACGAACAGGATCCCGAAGAGTTGGAATATTTGATGAGGGGATCATCGCCAAGTGGAGAGGGCAAAGGGCTACGGAAAGGCTACTTGGCATCTCCAAATGGATACTCCCGAAGAATATACATATCACGGACAAGTTCACTGCCTACACAAAGTCCCACCTTGGCTAGCCTACACGACACCAACTTTCTGAATGATGCAGATATGGTCATGAGCTTTGTCAATTTGGGTATGTTGACAGATTCATTTTGTTTTCCTTTGTTTGAAATCGGCTCTGGGGTGGACGAAATAGGAGAGAAGAATCCTTTTAGAGGCAAAAAATTGGCCCCACAAAATGGAGTTGGGCTAATGGTAAACCAGTTACTAAGTAGGTAGCCCTTGGTAGAGGGAGGTTTCTCTTACCTTTAGTATAAAGTCAGTTTCAATAACTTTCCCCTCCTTTGTTTTCCTTTTTTCACTGATGTAATTAAAATGATTACGTTAGCCCAAGAATAATTTTTAAAAATTAGACAAAAAAAAAAAAGCATGCAAGCATATTGGTATATATTGTTTGCTTTGCAAATCAGAACTAGATTATAGAAGATAACTAGTAACTGTGCTTCAAGGATGATAGAATTAGACATTCAAATATTGGTGGGGGGGGAAGTGTTTCATATTTGACAAGTTTCTCATAGGTGATTCTTGTTTGTATGTTGAATTGGGGAGAGCGATGGTGGAATTCGCTAACATGCATGCAGAATTTGTGGCCTTTGAAATATGTTCCAGGTATGGTGGAAATGAAGTTTCCAAAGAACATGATCTCTTTGCTATTTTATTTGAAGTTTTTATATTGGTAAAGATTCTGTTCTGGATGACTGGGTTTCATTTTATTAGTTTTAAAAAACTCTTTCTCTTTCTCCCATATTTTTTAAAAAAATATGAAATTAAACACTAGGGTAGAAGCTTTGAATTTATTTTAAATTACAATGGTTTAGATAGGAATAATTATTTCATAATGCAAGAAAGTGTGAAAAGTGGTAATATTATGGATGTTGTTAAAATATTTCTGTACCTATGAATTATGAATTTCACATTGTAGAGAAAAATCCGTAAACGGTGCTGGATTGAAAATCTTTTCACCATTTTGACACATATTTGCCAAAGATTTCACTGAAAAGTAAACCGTCATATAAGGGGTAACTAATTCATCTCCTGTTCCTTTGCTAGAAATATTTTCTATAAGAGTTTTAAGCATCAGCATGAAACTCTGAAATACCTTTAAATGACATGCACCATTTAAGGTGGTTCTAATTACAGTAGTTTACTGCAATTTTTAGTTGATAATTATTTAGAAACAACCTTCAACAGAAGTTTAGCAATCAGAAATAAAACAATATTTTGCTAATAATATTTTAGGACAAAAGTATTTTGAAAAGTACTTTTCAAAACTTAATGAAAAGTATCCACAAATGCAGTGCGATTTACGGGCGCTCCATTTTTTTAAAAGAAAAAAACCCCAACTGCAGATGTCCCCCTTTTTCTCTTACCTTTACATTTGAAATGATTTAATGTGTTCTACAGCCACAACTAAATTGAAACGTCTATATAAAGTATCAGTCATATTGAATGCATAGTTTGTATAAGCATTTTAATAAGAGATTTAAAGTACATTGACCCCTCGTTTATCAGTTAGCTTTAATTCTTAAAGTAACTGTCTTCTAACAGATTCAGTAAATGCATTATTAAGTAGATGACTGCTATTTTTTCTCTTCAGATTGTGGTTGTTGGACTTTTATCAACAAATAAGATTCCTGTTCATGTGCATTCAACATTATCCAATTCAATTTACTATAAGGTCATTTTCCCACACCTACCCCAGAACTACCAAGCTTTTATAAATTATATTATTAGATAACAGTAGCTGTTATGTTAAGGAACATTCAAATGCATGTTCTATACTGAAACCTGATTTTTCTAACTCTTGAAAAGTATAGACATCATTAAAATGAAAAGCTTGCTAAGATAAACCTTTATCTGTTTTATATGCCCTATTAAACTGATGTTTAACCTTTCAAAGTAGATTAAAGTTAGATCACTTCTTGCTGTCTTTGTAGTTTAGCAGAATTTCTGGATATTAAGCACCGACTTCATTAAGGCTAGATAAATATTTTCGGTGAAAGTTAAGAGAAATCTTACAACGCAATTAAAGTATGTAACATATCATGCCAAAGAGCAACCATTTGTATTCTGTATCTGACAATCAATGGCAGTTATAATTAAAAGTACTACAAAGAAAAATGGTAATGATAAATGAATCTTTGGTCAAATAGTAGAAATTGGTGGTGGTTTACACTATCCATCATCTGCAATCAAGTTGCTTTCTTCTGGAAGTAGTCCTGACTCTTAAAGTGGAGGGCCATTATCAAATTACAGTACATTAATCCCCCACGAGATGATAAAGAATTTACATAAATCATTGCATCTGCCAGACTCTTAACGATTTAAAAACTTCTACGCTAAAAATAACAAATGGGAGGTGTTATATCCTAGAAATGATGTTTGCTGGGAGCTTGAGGTAATAAAGTTTCATCCTTGAGGGACATCTGAATTTAAGGCAGAAAAAATGAAAATAAAATCCTCTGGAGGAAGTAAGATGGTTTCTGTCATAATAATTATGCTGGTGGAACAACAGCTGATAATGTTTGCTTGCTTTGCTAATAAAATTTTAAATGCCGGAGAGGGTATTAAAAATAGACCCACTAGTATAAAAAAAGTAAAATGAAGTCATTTAAAGTGAAAGGTTGTTTTGTTTTCAATATTCCCTTTCTTTTTCCTTCCAAAATGCGAAGCGTTTTGCCATTTTCTCCACCGCTAGGATACTAATATATGGCAATATAACCTCATCTTCTCTTCCTGTCCCACCACCATTCTAATCATGTTGAAAAACATTTACTGAGAGATATTTCTCAGTGCCTTGCTTCCCCCTCCCCAGCTCTCCTCATGTCCTCTTCCAAAGCATTTTGCTTGTGCTTTTCCCACCTGGTCCCCCCATTTCCTAATTTGCAAAGTTGTACTGTTAACTGGTTTTTATTTGCCTTTAATGTAGTGGTTAATTGTGTTTTAATTGTGTACGCTGCCCAGAGCCCCATGCGTGAGATGGGCAGCTATATAAATTCAATAGGTAAATAGATACTGTAGGTCGTTAGGTAAACAGACAGACAGACTTAAATAGTAGGCATATATTTTTCATTTTTTTTAAAAAAAACAGACATCCAAGTTATTCCGCAAAGATAGATACATGCATAACATCGTCTTGACGGCTTTCATTCAACGGTGAATGAAAGCTTCAAAAAAGATTGGTTTGAAACGCTCAAATCAACAGATATATAGAAATCTGTCAACAATTTTTTTTCCCTAAATGAACCAACTACAATATTTTCAAAGACCTACTTTAATTTTAACAGGAATTTGCATCAATTACTGATTCTCAGTGGGTTTTTTTGCTTGATTGAAGGAAACGGAACTGTTTGACAAATCCTGTTTAGATAGACAGAGTATTTGTTTAAATATGTGCTGGTGTATACTTGCTTTTTAACTTGAACTGCAGAAGTGGCACACCAAGTCTCCGGTCTGTTGTTGTTAGTAATTGGCTGTTATTGGATAGGAAAATATTTTAATCTATGCTACTGAGAATATTCAAATCTGACGGAATTTATATTCAAAACAGTCGTGTAGCTTTGTTAAGATTCGAACTACTGGTACTTAGATAAACCTGAACTGAGATATGGGTGGTTGATGGAAGATTCAGATTTTTCCCCCCATGAAGAAGCAATGAAATAACATATGATTGTTCAATTATTTAGAGAATTTAAGGATGATGACCAATTATTTATTTCCATTTATTACACCGGCAAGAGAGTGGCATACTCAGTTTTGAAAACGGTACACAGTTTTTCTCTTAAGCTTTAGTAATTTCAGCAAGACTCATACAGATCTCCAACAACTATGAACAGTGTTGAAATAATTACAGGTCACCACCACACTACAAAGATTTAGTACATTATTCTGGCAGTTGATGCTAGACTTTATAGAACGGAGTATGGAATAATTAAAAAATGCAGATGTATTCCTTTTTAGTTAGCAAATCCAATAACACGGGTGTACATTTCCCCTACCGAATTAGAGCAGCTAAATCCATCTTGGTTTCATTTAAAGTGAGGGACACTTCCTAGGCCTTGAAGATCTAGTGACCAAAAATGCCCCAACAGGGCATTTTTACTATCTAAATCCTGGATTTCCAGCAGGGCCCTTTGAGGATCACAATGTACTTCTCGATAAGCTTCTTATTATCCATGCATTTTTCTGCGTTGCCGCCTACTTTTATTTTTAATAGCTCATTTTTAAATGAAAACACGCATGGGAAGCTACCACACTCTCAAAAATGTAACGACTCTGAATATCAGCTGTACAGATATTTCTACACACACACACACACTATCTAACAATATTTCAAAAGCAATTATTTGCTCTTTTATCTCCTGGATTGGGAATAACTTCAACATCTCTTTTCCTCAAAAAAAAAGACAGGGAAAAAAAGAAACGAAATCCTGACAGAAATGGGCAGTAATCCGTGAGAATCTGATTGAAACGGATCACTAGGAGTGGATGTGAGGGGGACCTAAATGTGTTTTTCTGCGTGTGCATACATATAAAAGTATGCACCGTTAATAATTTTGCTACCGGGAGGTAGAGAGATAAAACTTTGCTTGTTGTTTCCTTCCCGAGTTGTCTTTTCAGACTAAACACAGTCTCTGGGTGGGAAGCTGTGGGCTACATACTATGCATGCTTTACTAGGAAAACAAAACCTCATAGCAACCCTGGATAGCAATTAAAGTAATCCGAAATTTTCCTTTGATTGATGCGACTTTTTGTTTCCCGGAGACCCATGTGGTGCGCAATATTCCCAAGCAGCATGACGATTCCGATGTAAAGACTACTGTGACAGCCATCTCTGGCCTTTATGAACAAGAAGACCGGCTGCTGGTTATTGCCTATTGTTGAAGGGAAAAAAAGAAGGCATGAAAAATAGCTCTACATTGTGGAGGTGTAATTTTCTTCTTTGCTCCCCTGGCGATTTTTCTAACTTCAAAGCCAGAGGTTGCGATGCAAACGCTGAAGTCTTTCAGCGGTAGGAAATGCTCTTCTGCAAAGAGAAACCACCATCATTAACATTGCCTCCCATGACTAGCATTAGAAAGTGGGCTCCTGCGAAGGGTAAAGCCATGGTATGGCCCTCCAGTTGTGTTCTGGAACTTCTAGACTTGTGTTTAGAATAGAATAGAATAACAGAGTTGGAAAGGATCTTGTTTCTCTTTCCTAGTCTCTCCTCTCCAAGGGTTTGAAGAGTGAGGTGAAAGAAAAGCAAAGGAAAAGGTAGAGGCCTTGACCTACGACCATGGCTGAGCCCAAAATTTCTGTTGCTAAGCAAGACAGCTATTAAATGCCCCCCATTTGATGATCTTTCTTGCCACAGTTGTTAAACGAATCACTGAAGGTGTAATGTTAGTTACATGGCTGTTAACTGAATTTGGCTTCTCCGTTGACTTGGCTGATCAGAAGGTCACCCCAAAAAATGACCCTGGGACACCACAACCATCCCAAATATATGCCGGTTGCTAAGCATCTGAGGTTTAGACCGCAGGGAGGCTGCAATGGTCATAAGTGTGAAACATAATCCGACATCACCTTTTTCAGTGCCATTGCAATTTTGAACGTCACTAAACAAATTGTTATAAGTGGAAGACTACCTATAGCAGTGATGGCTAGACTTTTTGGCACAGAGTGCCAAAACAGGAGCGTATGTGTGCCAGCACACCGAAACCCAGAAGAGAGCAGCTGGCCAGTGTGCATGGGCATGGCAACCAGCTACACTTTCGGGTTCCGTTGTGTGCATGCGCACCAGCCAGTTGGCCCGGCGTGCATGCACACACAGCCAGCCACTCTCTTCTGGATTCTGTCACACATGTTTGCCAGCCAGCTGGTCTTCACGCGTGTGGGTGATGGAATCTGGAAGAGAGCGGCTGGCCGCGTGCACATTCGCACTGTAGCTAGCTGTTCTTCCCGGTTCCGCCACGCATACTCAAAGACCAGCTGGCTGGCGTGCATGTGTATGACAGAACCCAGAAGAGAGCATCTGGCCATGCGCGCACACATTCTGGACTAGTAGGCTGGTGCACATGCTTGCAATGACACCTGGAAGTGCAGCTGGCGACAGCGTGTGGGCCCCAAGACAGCGCTCTGTGTGCCATCTCTGACACGTGTGCCATAGCAATAGCAATAGCAGTAGACTTATATACCGCTTCATAGGGCTTTCAGCCCTCTCTAAGCGGTTTACAGAGTCAGCATATCGCCCCCAACAACAATCTGGGTCCTCATTTTACCCACCTCGGAAGGATGGAAGGCTGAGTCAGCCCTGAGCCGGTGAGATTTGAACCGCTCAACTGCTGATCTAGCAGTCAGCTGAAGTAGCCTGCAGTGCTGCATTTAACCACCGCGCCACCTCGGCCATAGGTTCACTATGATGCCTAAAGGACCCTCCAAAACCTTATTGTACCATCACTGCCTTCAAATATCTCTAAGTGTGTAAGTAAGTAAGTAAAATCTTTATTACGGTCAAAGACCAGCAATACACATTAGTTTTTACACTATACTAAAAAATACTAACATTAAGATATAATTAAAAAGTATTGACATTAAAAGTGGATAATAACATAATGGTCCAGAGATTGTTAGAGGTATGTCCCGATAATTGGTACAAGATGGTACTATACTTCTGTAGCCAATTTTTTTCTTATGGACATTGCAGCAGCACAGAACTTTTCCACTGCATACATGGTAACCAGGTTAGTGTCCTGGAGGAGAAAGCCTAGATAAACATTGTCTGCCCTCCCTGGAAATCTCTCTAATAAGGGGAGAATATGTGCAGACCTACAAGCTCTGTATAGCTCATAGTGTAATAGAACATGTGAATAATCTTCCACGTCTCCTTTACCACATATACAAACGTGTTCTGCTATAGGTGTTCTCTTATACCTGCCCTGGAGGAGTGCTGAAGGAAGAATGTTAAATCTGGCTCTGAAGGAAGCTATTCTTTGTTTTGGGGGGATCAGGTCATTTAGATATCTTGCTGATTCCCACACACCCTGTTTGATTCTGTCCCTACTGTGGAGAGGCAACCTATTTAGTTCTTCTTGGAACTCCATGTCCCTCATTCTATTAATTACTACTTGCTTTGCTTGCCCAAAGCCTAGGGACATTAAGAATAATGGTGAGAGCCCATAAGAGCCCAGCTTGTGATCAATTGCCTGTTTCCAGGGGGATGGGAAATTGTCAGTCAACACTAGTGGGGACAGTCCCTCTGGAAAGAAATGCATTTTAAGCCAATAAATGATCATCATCTTCCAGGCTCTTACCTAAATTTGAGGCATGCCTGTCTCAATTCTTAACTGGGCATTTGGAGTTCCATTGGGTGCGGCTAAAATGGCTGGCAGGAATTTAGTTTGTGTGGTTTCTAGCAAGTCTCTCTTTGCAAGGATCTCTAAGTGTGAGATTGCAAGATTGCTTCCCTCTCAAGGTGAATGCATTTTTGAATCAACTTAAATCGTTCCAACCAAACTTAAAAACAGGAACACAATATATTCTAACCAAACCTGAATAGTGTCACCAGTTAAGACAATTATCAATTATGCAAAATGATACAAAAATTCAAAAAAAAAAAAAGAAAAAAGAATCTGCGTCGTCTTGAGAAATGCTGTACTGAGGAATGATTGTTTATATAAGGAATAAACATAAACCATCTGTCCACAAATGGGTTCCAATTGTGTTCATCTGTCAGACATGCATAACTGTTAAAGTCATTTTTTGCAATGAGTTCAAGGGCAGAATTTATCCTTGCAGTTACTAACCACTCTGTTTCTTTGTCTACCTGTTGGCATTCCAAGATTTCTTTGGGGGGAGAGGATGGAAGGAATATGTTGGGGAGAAATATGGGTGGGGAGGTGTCTTGGCCTTGCAAAAAGTCTTGTTAATGAAAGACTACCAGAAATCAAAAAGAAATCAAATGATGTGAAAGAAAGAATTCAACGCTTGTGTCTTCTGTTGTGGCTGATATGAACTCAGCCAATTGTAAATGTGGCCATTCTCCTGTCACAGACTGTCTCGCCCAAATTTCATAAAATTGCTGTTCCTTTGTACTTACATTGATGAGCAAATAAACAATATTATTTCTCCATTTGTGGAAACTAGTGATAGCCAACAACAACACAAGTACATCTTTGAAGTTCAAATTATTCAACTAAAAAGATGTTAGGAATATATGGAAAATATGTCCCCAACTTTCCAGATCTGATGTGTTTGAAATATCATGGCTGGTAATTTTGAACTCATTTCTCCCCTCAAAAAGGAAATAAAACTTAATCACGTTGCCAAATCTTAACCAACATTTTAAATCCAATTACTGGTAATGTAGGAATGGTTTGGTGAGATAGACTAGTCAGCTAGTTACCTCTGGAAAGTATTGGAGAATCAAAGTTAGAAGATAGTGGTCATCCTTGTTTATATTTCCAAGATTTAGATTTTTTTTTTTAAAAAAATGGTAATTTATTTCATCCCTTCTTGACATATCTACAGAGAAGAACCATGCAGATACCCCAAAATATAGAGAGAATATCTATATTATAAAAAATGATAGAGCCGAGGTGGTGCAGTGGTTAGAGTGCAGTACTGCAGTTCACTTCAGCTGACTGCTAACTGCAGTTCGGCGGTTCAAATCTCACCGGCTCAAGGTTGACTCATCCTTCCATCCTTCCGAGGTGGGTAAAATGAAGACCCAGACTGTGGGGGCAATATGCTAACTCTGTAAACCGCTTAGAGAGGGCTGAAAGCCCTATGAAGCGGTATATAAGTCTAACTGCAAACTGCGAAAATATAGACAGAATATCTGAACAGAAAACCTGTTCAGGAAGGCTGCTTATGTCTAGCAAGGTTGAAGTATTGAAAATTGAAAAACCAATTAATCTAATGATGTGTTGTGAGGAGGATAGGTTGACCTATAATTGATTTCATCTTAACCATGTTGGACTGTGGTGATAGTAGCCATGATACAACATACCTGGAAGATATCACATTAGGGAGGGTGGATTTATTAAGCAATGCCTTTTCCAGTTTGGGAGAGCCTGTTTGATGGACTGGTTAAGGCCTCAAACTAGATTCCAAGAGAGTATGTCTACCAGAACTAGTTTGCAACAATCCAGAGAATCATGAGATGGGCAGCAAATAATAACATTTTTTCTTTATCGTCATCTAGTGGAGAAATTTGCAGGCCATGTTTGGTTGTTCTAATTGTCGTTCATTTTTTTAAAATGGATTAAGGAGTTTCAGGGTGGTCGGCACTTGAGATATATTAATACGGAGATACTGCAGATGATGCCTGGGAGCTGTTGATAAGGTCTAGAAAATCTACCTACCTACCTACCTACCTACCTACCTACCTACCTACCTACCTACCTACCTACCTATCTATCTATCTATCTATCTATCTATCTATCTATCTATCTATCTATCTATCTATCTATCTATCATCTATCATCTATTTGTTTTCTGAGGTTTTCGCGGCTGTTAGTATGTAGGTCTTTGGTTATTCGGGTTTTCTCCCGCGTAAAATTGGAGGTGTCCTGGCGATGTTTCAACGAAGTCTCATTCATCATCGTCGAAACGTCGCCAAGACACCTCCAATTTTACGCGGGAGAAATCCCGAATAACCAAAGACACACACACACACACACACACACACACACACACACACACACACAGAGTTATATTTGTGCTGATAAATAAATAAAGGGAGACTAGTATAGATCTATTTCAAGCTATTTAGCTCTCATCAGCTAGCCATACCCTTACTGGGAATCGAACCTGTGCTGTATTGCCTCTAAGGCAGATGTGTTAACCATTGAGCTACAGAGCTCGACTCCTTATCAGCCAGGCCAGGGTGAAAGGTATATATTTAAAGTCACAACCCCCGGTATGCACAAATATGGGAGGAAGATCACTACTTCCATTCTCTGTCCTTCGGCTCGATCACTATATATATAGTGTCACAACCCCTGGTATGCCCCAATTATGGGAGGAATCTAATTGCTTCCATTCTCTGTCCTTCGGCTCGTCACAAGAGACCATCCAGACAGAAAACCAATATTTTTACTGTTGCCTTTTTGTTACATTTGTTGTATTTGTGCTGATAAATAAATGAGAACCAGCAGAATACCAACTCTGGTTTTATGCCTGATAATGAAATAATTCAAGGTAGCAAACTAGAGAAGTAATGTCTTTTTAATGTTGGCCTCATAGTTGTGGTGCCTGTGATATCTTCAATGCAAACCTTAATTGTGATGACTAACTGCTCAATTGTCATGCCCAAATTCTTTCTGTGATTGCATTTGAAATGAGATAATGTGAAAGTAGTGTTCGTTATTTGATCTATATTATTCCCTTCATACCTACAAGCAACCAGCTGATGGTGTAATGAGGATTTTAGTTCATATGTAATAGTAAGCCAAGGTTTTTAAAGCAGAATTGAACAAAAGATAAAAGGTAAAAGCTCTGTGGAGCTGATGCCAATTTTTGATAAGTTCATGGATGATTCTTTGTCAATAGTACTGTGGTGATTAATCACTGAAGCTCTCAAATTTCCTGGTGGTCTCATGTATTAACATGTGTTAAGCAGGATGAAAGTTGTTAAGTCTCCCAAAATCAAATCTAGTTAAACATTGCCGCTTTTATGGCCTTATTGAAATCACACAAGCAAATCCATTGCAGTTTAGGATGATATGTGAATTAGGAGATAGAATGATAATACTTATGTGGTTATCACTTACATTTTTTATAAGTTTAACTCTGACAAGCATATCTCAGATCAGCCAATAAAATTAACTTTCTAATTCAAAAAATATATAATCCTTCTGTCTTCATTGTTCTTTTTAAGTGTTCTCCTCCCCTTCCCCTTTGTGTTAAATTACAGGCTCACGAAGAGTTTTAGTAGGCTGTAGTAGCATCTACTCTTAATTAGTGAGCCTGTTGAGTTCCTACAATCGCTAATTATTATTTGGACTTTAAGTCAGCAAAAAATTGGATTCGGATTTAGATATTCTTAGGATTGAAATTAATGGAACAGGCTAGCCAAGACTAAAGTAAAGATGGTTGCTTTGCTGCTTTGCACCAGGAGGTAACAACTTTTGAGAGATGTTGCACATCAGGAATTGGGAGAACCCATCATGAGCCTTGTTTAAAAAGAAATCAGAAGACACGCTCAGTTGCAATGAACCAGTTTACAGAATTCTAGTGGCATGCCATTTCTTCCTGCAGGACATCCTCCCAGTTCCTCAAATGTTTGCTTTCTACCAAAATTTATAAGGGCCATTTGGTATCCGGGGGCATTTTTAGAAAGAGAGATGAGACCTCTACTTAAGCCTTGCCTCACTCCAGCTATCTTCCACCTCCCCTTCTTAATTAAATAATTTTAAAAAGATATAAAAAGTATTGGAGTGAATGCTTTACTACAGTTCCATAGGCAAATCCTTTCATTCCAGCCAATGAGCCGAGGTGGCGCAGTGGTTAGAGTGCTGTACTGCAGCCACTTCAGCTGACTGTGATCTGCAGTTCGGCGGTTCAAATCTCACCGGCTCAAGGTTGACTCAGCCTTCCATCCTTCTGAGGTGGGTGAAATGAGGACCCAGACTGTGGGGGCAAGTTGCTGACTCTGTAAACCGCTTAGAGAGGGCTGAAAGCCCTATGAAGCGGTATATAAGTCTAACTGCTATTGCTATTGCTATGATCCTTTCCTATCCCAAGGTGTGGATGTGCAGGAAGAACACAAAGCAGCTACTAAGCCATCAAGGACTTGCTCTTTGGAAACCACAGATCAAGGGATGAGGGTGGCTGCGATGTACAAAGAGAAGCTGAGATCAGAAGAGAAGGAAAAAGGGAGTCACTTCCAACAACGAAGGCTCTTGTCCAGAGTCAAATTTGTAAGAGCTTCCTTGCCTTTCAAAGTTGATATTTTGTTCGGCAGGCAGTGGGGGTTCCCCCATTTGCTCATCTCTTAAAATAACAGCCCACGCTGAAGAATCTGATAAACCACCAAAATCAGCAGGCAGACTGACAACCGTTTTGTTTCTTTTGGTGGGGTGTTGGTTATGGGGCCAAGTTTGGTTTTGGCTGAGGATCAAAATCATTTCTGGGCAAAGCTGACACAAGAACCTTTCAGCCATAGCTGTGGTTGGCTCTCATGCCAAGTCAGAGGTTTCTTAAAATGTCACTGCTGGTCTTGTGTTTAACTTCGTAACCTTCCCAAATGTGTGTGTAGGTTCGTGTCTGCCTGTGCGTCTTGGTTTTTTGTAAAAAAATAAATGTAAGTGAACGGTTGTATGGGCAATATATCAGTGGTTATCTACTGGTTTTACTACTGGTTCGCTGACGCATTGTCTCGTGTTTGTGTGATGCTTCTGTGCATGTGCAGAAGCGTCCGGGCAGGTGGGTGGAGCCTGTCGCTACCGCCATACTGGAAGCAACCCACGTCTGCAATATACAGGGCGGGGCATAACCTTTTCCTAGGGGGTCACAGCAAGATCGACAGCAGTTTACAACTTCCGCGACACCTCATTTTAAAGCCCATAAAAAACTGAATTGAATGAGCTATTAAATGTTAAATTTGCTTTAAGAATGGCTGGAAAATTCGATTCGGAAGAACAAAGGATCATTGACAGAATAAAATGCATTGCCTTTCGAGAGGCTCGCGATGCTGGAGCGACGTTTATCAATCGAAAATGGATTGCAAACAAATTGAAACGTCATCCGGATTGGGTTACTGATAATTGGAACAAAACAGGTGTATGAATTATTTGTGTTGTTATTACAAGTGTTGCTGTGACCCCCTAGGAAAAGGTTATGCCCCGCCCTGTATGTACAAATGAAGGGTGTTGGAGCATCCATCATTAGCATGTAAGGCATTACTTGGGGAAAGCAGTATTGATCCAAGTTTCTATCTTGATTTACATCTTTGGAAGCAACTGTTTCTCTACACCAGTGGTTCCCAAACTTGGCAACTTTAAGACTTGTGGACTTCAACTCCCAGAATTCTCCAGCCAGCTGTGCTGAGCTGTGCTGAGCTGGCTGGAGAATTCTGGGAGTTGAAGTCCACAAGTCTTAAAGTTGCCAAGTTTGGGAACCACTGCTCTACACCATTTTCTTAAAGAGTAACTTTAAATAAGGAGTCTCCTTGGGTTTTGACAAATCAATGCTCTGCATTCATTCAAATCCTGATCTCATTTTAAATCTCTTTTTATCTCCTGAACATCTGATCCCTACTGTTAATTTAATTGCATTGACTTCTACCATTCTTAAATGAGAGGTATTTATTTATTTTTTTTAGAAAATATTCATGGTGGAGAAAGTGAAAGCTAATAATAAGAATTACCGAGACTGAAGTCCTTTGTCTTGGGGATTTCTTTTAGCTTTGAACCCTGGATTTTTTTCAGTGAAAAGTAAAATAGTCAATTAAGTAGATTTCAATTTTGTTGTTGAAAAGGAGAAGTACTTTCTTTAGGGTGATAAAGGGTTTTCCTGTTTGTTTTGGAAGAAAGGTGTAGTGGTTTGCAAAAGCATTAATCAAGAAATATAAACCACCATGTAGTAAAATTATAATTCTTCTAAGGGGCATACATCTGGAACAAGAATTCTTGCTTTTTGTTAAGACAGGCTGTTGAGCTACGTAGTCCTATATTGCCTACTCAAACTGGACAGCAGCGTTTCAAGGTTTCAGGAGCTGAGCTACTGGTACTCTGTACCTGTGCTGTGATATATCCATGCTGCTGCTGCTGATGTCATCATTGGTGATGAACATTTAGAACACTGATTGGCCCTTTTCATTCTCAACACTTTGCTGCCTTCTCTGTCCTAAATGATGGGATAGGTTCAGGTCTCGTCGAAGGAAAGCCTATTCCCATTACCAAGTGTCTGGATCTTCAACGGAACAAAACCAGAAAAACTAGAGATGACAGGATTTAGGCTCAGGAATCTTCTATATACAAACTGTTGTATAACTGAGCTACAGTTCCTAATTGGGAAATGTAAAACTCTAAATCCAAATAACCACAATGTATTCAGTTTTACATCACAATGAGGTTAAGACCTCTACTCTCTCAACATAACATGCACAAATTTCCTCTATTTTTCAGTATGTTATACCCCGAATGCTGAGTATATGCTATATATACTGAATACTTCATCCAACACCGTATAAAAAGACTGCCTTTATTCAGTAGTTATAAAGATACATTTACATCAATGAAGTGAGGCACCATTTCTCCAGGAAGATATTCAGATGCTTATATATTTTTATAATGAGCTGGCTTTCCAGTAAGAATTAAGATACCAACCTGGAACAATTTCTCACCACATATTTCTGGGAAAGTATTTCATTTCTTAAATAAAAAAAAAGATTTAAAAAATCCATGTGCGTTTCCTTTTTATTATGTTTATGCAATGTATAAATGAGGCAGTTCTCAGAAGGTCGAGGGTCACCTCCATGTTGTATCTACCCAATGTAAACTGAAATCAAGTGAGTGGAACATGCCTGGAACAATCGTCAAACAACACTTATCCCCCATGACTTCAAATATGGGTATTAGGGTACTTAGGTATTCTCAAGATCAGAATCTTATTTGTTTGTTTGTTTATTGGATTTATACGCCGCCCTTCTCCCAAGGACTCAGGGCGGCGTACAACATTTAAAAAAAAGACATATTACAAAAGTTTAAAAAAATTAGAGTATCCAAAAAACAAACCCAATTAAGATTAACAATAACATTAAAAAAATGCAATTCAAATTAACAATTTATTTATTTATTTTTATTTTATTTATTTGTCTTGTATGCCGCCCACTCCTGGAGGACTCCGGGCGGCTCACAAAAGACAGTTTAGTTCAGGCCAGGCCGGCTTGCTGGAAAAGCCAACTTTTTAGGGCGCATCGGAAGGACCGGAGGTCGTGGATTATATGAAACTCCGGAGGCAGCTCATTCCAGAGGGAAGGGGCTCCCACAGAGAAGGCCCTCCCCCTGGGGGTCGCTAGCCGACACTGTCTGGCCGACGGCACCCTAAGGAGGCCAACTTTGTGGGGTCGCACTGGATGGGATCGCACTTTCTTAAAAAGAATTAAACTAACTTCATAGCCTCATGAAAAAAAATGTCATGTAAGGTTGTCTCACACTTACAGCTAGCTTTGCACTGCTGAGGATTTGGCTAATCAGGAAGATAGAAAAGAGCATCAGGTTTTCACTAAATACTCATGTCACAAGCCATCTATTTATTTTAATAGTATGGCATGGAAGTAGAGCAATAATGCAAGATGAGGGGTATCTTCTGAGCCTGCAATTTCACCAATTGCCGTATATAATGTTAGCTTTAGAGCCGAGGTGGCGCAGTGGTTAGGGTGCAGTACTGCAGGCCACGTCAGCTGACTGTTATCTGCAGTTTGGCAAATCTCACCGGCTCAAGGTTGACTCAGCCTTCTATCCTTCCGAGGTGGGTGAAATGAGGACCCAGACTGTGGGGGCGATATGCTGACTCTGTAAACCGCTTAGAGAGGGCTGAAAGCCCTATGAAGCGCTATATAAGTCTAACTGCTATTGCTATTTAAGAATATAGGAGACATTTCCTCAATGTAAATCCTGCATAGCAGATATCAACTACAATCCACTCCTATCATGTATACTAGAATGCATTATTTTTCTTTATTACATCTTATATAGCTCAACCATTGTTTTCTCCACGAGAAACTACAACTGGTTCCCCACTTTCACAAGATGCGGGAGATTGTGGTTCTCATTGTGGGCACCAATTCTATGGAAGTCTTAGCTTTCAAAACCTCCCAAACTTGGAGCATAGCATTTCGTTAAAAATGCAACAAGGCAATAGAACTGTAGATATTCTATTGTATCATTGGCTGCTGAATTACTATTACGAACTGCTGAGAATTTGCTGATTGTAGCATGTATAGATCTGCTGAATAAATAAAGAAAATGTGCCAGATGGTGAAAATATAAATAAATGGCCTTTGTGACTCTGGAAAAAAAAATAACTCTTGTTGCCCCCATATTTGGAAAGTGATTGTTATTAATGATCTAAAGGAGACTAGAGTTCAGTTGACTGCAGTCTATTAAACTAGGTTCCCACTGATCCTATATAATATGCCCAAGGATCAGGAATTATCTGAACTGCATCCCAACAGGAATTATAAATGTCCCATTGAAATAATTGCTTCCATTCTGGGTCTAATTTGTTGGCAGTAATGATCTTTTTAGCCTCTTTTGCAAGGTGTAGCATGGAACAAGCTGCCTTGAGTCATCGTAAAGGAAGAGGGGGGGGGAATTAATTAATTAATTAAAGGATAGAAAGATAGAAAGATAGAAAGATAGAAAGATAGAAAGATAGAAAGATAGAAAGATAGAAAGATAGAAAGATAGAAAGATAGAAAGATAGAAAGATAGAAAGATAGAAAGATAGAAAGATAGAAAGATAGAAAGATAGAAAGATAGAAAGATAGAAAGATAGAAAGATAGAAAGATGATAGAAAGATAGAAAGATAGAAAGATAGAAAGATAGATAGAAAGATAGAAAGATAGAAAGATAGAAAGATAGAAAGATAGAAAGATAGAAAGATAGATAGAAAGATAGAAAGATAGAAAGATAGAAAGATAGAAAGATAGAAAGATAGAAAGATAGAAAGATAGAAAGATAGAAAGATAGAAAGATAGATAGAAAGATAGATAGAAAGATAGAAAGATAGAAAGAAAGATAGATAGAAAGATAGAAAGATAGAAAGAAAGATAGATAGAAAGATAGAAAGATAGAAAGATAGAAAGATAGAAAGATAGAAAGATAGAAAGATAGAAAGATAGAAAGATAGATAGATAGATAGATAGATAGATAGATAGATAGATGTACAGTACTGTATTCTGTTGACTGTTTATTTTATGTAGACGTGACTCAAATATTTATGTCTCATTTTTAAAAAGCCTGTTAATTAAACATGAAATCCTTGTCCCAAGCATGCAGCAAAAAAAGGCAGGATACAAAAAGAATAACACATGGGAGGAAAGAGGAAAAACGAACAGCAGTTATCATGTTGAAGAGTATTTTTTTCTAACAATTAGTTGGAATGAATTAGAAACCATTTAGAGATGACAGAAGCCCATCAGTAGCTGGTTTCAGCAAAGCTGGCATGGCTAATTATGTTTGCTGTCTTTCTGTTGCAAACTGGAAGACATGGGCTATCAGCCGGAGAGAGAGAGATGATGATGATTTTAAAGACTTAATTTCCAACTCCATTCACATCTGAGTCACAATTTGCCCACTGTTTTGAAGGGGGTGTCAAAAGTTGTAGTGAGGACATGTGTAAGTCAAAGCAGATTTTGGCTCTCAGAAACTCAAAAAGGGCAGAGTTAGGAGTATAATTAGAACTGGTATTTCCAAAATGAATTTCACATTGTTAACAACAGCGAATGTTTCACAGCTTTCTCCAACTTCTTTGGATCATGTTCCTCTGCAGCTTTTTAAGATGGTTTCTTTTCATCGCACCCCTTTTTCCTGTCAACACAACTAAAGTCAAGTTCAGCTGGTGCCCTAAGCAATGTAATATAGCTTGATTTTCCTCTTGTTTTTCCCCTCTTAACTAGGCGGAACAATTTATTTGAACCTATGGACAATTATGGACTCACCTTACACTCCCACTAATCAGAACTTAGAGAAAAGGACTGCCTTTCTAACAGGATATGGAGCAAATGTGGAAAATTTGTCTTTCCAGTTTGAAACAGACCTCTTTCTGTATTCTGTATTCTATACCTGTATGGTATTAATTTCCCAAAGTTTCCATGACTGAAAAGGTAGTGTTAGCTCAATTCTTTAGAGGAATTTCCATTTTGAAGGTGGAAAATAGGTCTTGTGGGCTACACGTCCCATACATCTGTGTGCATTTAGGGCCTAAGAAACTAGCAAGAAATCAAAGGGCTTCTATTTAATTCGACATCCAATGCAAAATTAACTCAGGTTCCATAGCCAGAGAGTTGAACTCTTGAGTTCTGGAAAGGTCTGGCTACAGGCTATGAACCAACTAGCAAAATTATTTCAAATTTCAACAAATAATAAAGTAAGGTCATATAAAACTTGGGTCTGTATACAATATCCTTTCCCCGTGTGATGCTTTTTGGTATTTTGAAGCACTATGACCTCCAGATTTCCCATCAAACTCATCTAATGTACACCCTGAACTGGTGTTCATTTTCATATAGGAGAGAATGAATGATAATCATGTGACTATTAATAATGTTATTCTTCTCTTGGAGACAGAGAAAGGGCAATTCAGGCCGAGAGAGAGGGAGAGAGGGAGAGAGGGAGAGAGAGAGAGGGAGAGAGAGAGAGGGGGGGGGGGAGAGAGAGAGAGAGAGAGACTTGGAAGATTCACGTGGTGAATCATTGCATACAGTCAAATTTTTACAGAGCTCTTTAAGAGCATGCATTGTTAAACTGGTTAAGGCCGTAAAAATTAAAGCATTTCTAATCATGTCTGCTGAGTCTCCTAGTGATGTTGAATAACCACTTGTATGTGCTACTGTAACTTCCTTTTAGGATCATGGTCAGCAACCTATCATCTGTGGGCTGGATAAGGTCTACCACTTGAAGTCATTGGGTTCATTGTTGCTACGAGGAATATATTCACACAGCAGTGGTGGGATTCAGCCAGTTCACACCTATTCGGAAGAACTGGTTGGTAACTTTCTAAGCAGTTCGGAGAACCGGTTTTTGGAAGAAATCTTTTGCTTTTTCCCACTTTACAAGGCTAATCCTGTAAGGAAGGCAGGAAGGAAACATTGTGGTGTTGTTTTTAGCCTAACCTTTTTTGCTCTGCTTACAGAAACTGCCTCTCAGTTAACTCTTATTACCATTGTAATAAGTGCCCATCGACCTGAGTGACATTGACTTGGCCACGCCCACATGATCACATGACCACCGAGCCCCGCCTACCCAGCTGGTCATTAGGGCAGAGAACTGGTTGTTGGAAGAAATCTCCTTTTGTTTTTTCCCACTTTACAGGGCTAATCCTGTAAGGAAGGCAGGAAGGAAACATTCTGGTGTTGTTTCTAGCCTAATCTTTATTGCCCTGCTTACAGAAACTGCCTCTCCGGTTAACCCTTATTACCATTGTAACAAATAAGTCGAAGCGCCCATCGAACTGAGGACATTGACTTGGCCATGCCCACATGATCACATGACCACCGAGCCTCGCCTACCCAGCTGGTCATTAGGGCAGAGAACTGGTTGGTAAATTATTTGAATCCCACCACTGGTTGGGGGCTAGCATCTTTAGGCTCCCCCCTTTTTTAATGAAGAAAGGAAAAAAGAAATCTCTTGATAGTGAGATAGGTGGCATATAAATTGAGTTAGTAAATAAACTGCAATATAAATTGAGTTAGTAAATAAACTGCAATAAAAAGTAAAGTAAATTAAAATTAAGTCAACATCAGCATAAGCTCTTATCAGAAAATACTAAGAATAAGATAGTTTGTAAAAAAAAAAGACTTCGTGATGCTCAGGGTGGAGATAAGTCTCTGTCAAAGATTATTTGAGAGAGGAAGCACATACACACAGTTGATTGGGTTTTAAGTAGCTGAACAAGCATACAATGAAGTTACATGAACTCAGAGTTCAAAGGGTCATTTTGCTTAACAGCGATTTATCTAACATGTCTTGGGGTATTTGAAAAGAGTCGGAACTATTCTCTGTCTTAAGTTCTTCAGAGAAGTATAAATTCTGACAAAGATATTTTTAAAAAAACGTAAATGCTTTAGTAGCCCAATTCCTCAAAGGCATGCTTGTAACAAAATACATTTACTTTTCAGCAGTAATAAACTTGGAAAGCAAACAGCTAAAAAACTTTTAATATCCATTTAAAAATATTATGGAAGGTTTTAAACCTCTTGAATGTAAAACAGCTTATGGTGGTTGATTTTACTAATAGGCCCTCTTAGTTTCATTTGAGCAACCAACTAATAATCATTTTAAAATACGGATTCAGCCGAGTTCTATATATATGTTTGTTTTGAAGAGTGTTCCAAGCAAAAACTTAACTAGGGATGGAGATGTAGGAAGTGTTTTGGTTGCTCGGTTTCTTATTTTTCCATCGCTGTAGCCACTAGAGATTGCACAACTGTGTGGCATGCGGCCAGACATGAGCAGTGTAATTTCCTGCTGATATTTTGTGAGTAAACACACTGAAATGGTTGTGTCCAGCTGCAGGTAGCACTTAAACACCAAAAGGAGCAGGAAAAAAAGACAGACTAGGTTCCAAAATTCTGCTTCAATTCCTCCACCGATTTAATTATGATCTTCTTGCCCTGCCTGTTTTGGCACTTGTCTGTTCAAATAATAAAAAGTTTTTGGTCAATGATCAGCTGCCCTCCCGGGACAGAATATTTTTCCAGTATCGCTAGGAATGTGTGTGGTGGAGTGAAGAATCACTTGCTGGCATGCTACAAGAGAAGAGAGGGCTATAACCTTGTCCAGTTGACCCAGATGTGGATGTTGACAGTTGGACCAAACAATAAAGCCATGTCAAACTGACCTCAAGAGTTTTTAAAGAATTCATATCTACGGAGTCCTACGGGATTGGGCGGCATATATATTTATTATGGAAGAGCCGAGGTGGTGCAGTGGTTAGGGTGCAGTATTGCAGGCCACTTCAGCTGACTGTTATCTGCAGTTCAGCGGTTCAAATCTCACCGGCTCAAGGTTGACTCAGCCTTCCATCCTTCCGAGGTGGGTGAAATGAGGACCCAGACTGTGGGGGGCGATATGCTGACTCTGTAAACCGCTTAGAGAGGGCTGAAAGCCCTATGAAGCGGTATATAAGTCTAACTGCTATTGCTATTGCTATTAAAAGTTAAAGTTAAAGATATCTCAGGTCTTGAACTCACAATCTTGTAGTCATTGTCCAAAAGCCTGCAGTGGTGCTTTGGAGGGAGCGGGTCAGAATGCTGTAAGCAACCTTGGCACGCCTTCCTGCAGAGGAAGGATGGCTGATGAGGTGAGATGATAGCTTTCCAACCTCAGGTGGACACTTTAGGTCCTCCATTCAACTAGGGGAAAGGTATGACTCGGAACTAAAGCAAAGTACGACAGAGTGTGGCTTTGAATCAGGGTGCCATTGTGACTGGAACCACTGTGGACTGCTCACTTTGGTGATTGGAAGAAAGGAGGCTGTCTGAAAGGATGAGGGTAGTCGTGACCCGTCAAAACTGCGGTCGACAAAAGCGCGCTCGACGAAAGCGCGTACGTGACGTCATCACAGCACGACGAAAAAAATTAAAAATTGAAATAAAAATAAAATTAAAGCAAGCCGATTCACATAAAGGTAAGGGTTAGGTTTAGGTTTAGGGTTAGGGTTAGGGTTAGGTTAAGGGTTAGGGTTAGGTTTAGGGTTACGTTAAGCGTTAGGGTTACGTTTAGCGTTAGGTTAAGGGTTAGCGTTAGGTTTAGCGTTAGGTTAAGGGTTAGGTTTAGGGTTAGGTTTAGGGTTAGGTTTGGGGGGGTTAGGGTATGGTTTTCGCTTTAATTTTACATTTACCGCTCACAGCGCGATGTTTTCGTCACGCTGTGATGACGTCACGTACGCGCTTTTGTCTACCGCGGTTTTGTGGTGGAACCGAGGGTAGTTCCTGCCCTGTGTCAGGGTGTGTAATATTGTCATCAGCATCAAATACAGTTGATGAGTTTGAGTTGAGTTTATTAACATTTGTATGCCGCCCACTCCCACTGGGACTCTGTTGATGAGTTGATGAGTGGAGCTCTCTGAAGGTATGGAACCACTTGGAGGTTTGGAATGAGATCTTGCCTTGGTTGTTTTGCAATAGTTTTTTTTAAAAAAATAAATAAATTTATATTTGGAGGCATCCTGGATTATTCCATTTTCTCGCTGCAGACTTTAATACCAGCATTCACGGTAATTTGAGGTGAAGACTCTTGGTTTATATTGTACTTAACAAAATTCCCAATTGTGTTCAAAGCCTTTTGATTTTACTTTTAATGGATCATGCACTTTTTTTAAAAAATTTTTTACCCCTCTCCACCTTCCCCACCCCCGAATTTAAGTTAAAGTTAAAGTAGAGCAATAATACAAGGTGAGGGGTATCTTCTGAGCCTGCAATTTCACCAATTGCCATATATAATGTTAGCTTTAGAGCCGAGGTGGCGCAGTGGTTAAATGCAGCACTGTAGGCTACTTCAGCTGACTGCAGTCCTGCAGTTCGGCGGTTCAAATCTCACCGGCTCAGGGTTGACTCAGCCTTCCATCCTTCCGAGGTGGGTAAAATGAGGACCTGGATTGTTGGGGGCGATATGCTGACTCTGTAAACCGCTTAGAGAGGGCTGAAAGCCCTATGAAGCGGTATATAAGTCTAACTGCTATTGCTATTGCTATTCCCAGAACCCGTACACGGTATGGATTTCTAACAAACACAGTCTAAAATCAATTGAGAAAAAAAAAAGAAATAAAAAAAATTAATAACATTCTACATTGACCTTAGCTTCTTCTTGCTGAACCAACTTTAAACAATTTAAATCATTTCTGATCTTAAGCATAGGCTAACTGGAATTTCTTGGTCCCGTATTTATTTTGCATATAGTCAATCCATTTTTTCCAGTCTCGTTTATATCTCTCATTTGAGTGATCTTTAAGATATGCCGATATTTTAGCCATCTCGGCTAAGTTTGTAACTTTCAATGTCCATTCTTGAGTTGTAGGCAAGTCTTCCTTCTTCCAGTATTGCGCCACCAACAGTCTTGCTGCAGTTATTAGGTGCAGAATCAAGTTAGTCTCTACCACTGTAAAGTCAGTACCTATACCTAGTAAGAATAACTGAGGAGTAAACTTTATCCTTCTTTTAAAGATATTTTGCATAATCCACCATATTTTTATCCAAAATGCCTTAACCATGCACTTATTTTTAAGTATTTTTATCCCATCTTTACTTATTTTTCTAAACGATTCGAGGTGTTTAACTTGGAACATAAAAATGTTTCAATTAAACAGCAAACTCCATATCCTAAAATGACCATTCAGGCATTGCTACCTCATCTATGTTTCCTTCGGAGATTGTTGGATTCAAAGCAGGTATATGAAGGCAGGGTTTTTTTTTAATTGTTTCTCCTAATCCTGTTCATTCAGTATAATTTAAATTAACGTAAGTAAAAGGTGTGTCTTGGGGAAAGTTAGGAAATAGAGCCGAGGTGGCGCAGTGGTTAAATGCAGCACTGCAGGCTACTTCAGCTGACTGCTAGTTCAGCAGTTCGGCTGTTCAAATCTCACCGGCTCAGGGTTGACTCAGCCTTCCATCCTTCCGAGGTGGGTAAAATGAGGACCCGGATTGTTGTTGGGGGCGATATGCTGACTCTGTAAACCGCTTAGAGAGGGCTGAAAGCCCTATGAAGCGGTATATAAGTCTAACTGCTATTGCTATTGCTATTTCTATGTGCTGTGACCGATTTGCATTGCATGTAGCCGCAGTCAGTGTGAAGGAGATTGTGGCATTCAGGATCAGAGATGAGTAAGAAAATAATTATGTTCTAGAATGGGATTCAATCTGGTGGCCTCTAGTTCCTTCATTAGCTTGCTGGTTATTGTAGTGTTACGGATAATACTCAAGAGTTTATACTTTTTGCAACTGTCCATACTGAATGAAACAGACATTTTTCATTCTGGTGGGTTCCTATTTCTAACCCTCTATGGAAGTTCAGGTTTTCTTCTGCATCCTTGGAGGATGCCTGAAGATCCAAGAGATCAGGGAAACGCCGGTCTTGGATAATGATAGAAGAGAAAGATAGGGATAGGTACCATGACTGATACCACACAACAGGGAATTCCTGGAGCCTCTGCCCTTTGAGGCCATCAGAACTAGAGTCTCTCCATTTATCTGTGACTTATCTATCACCTACCTCCTTTGATATTTCTAGCCTCTGCTTTCAATTATCAGCCAGCCGAAGAGCACTTAGTAATTTCAAGACAAAACTCTTGGAACCTCTGACCTCTGCTTGTCAGATAACCTAAGAATTTCGTGAAAACACACCCATCATCCCGTTGGTTTGAAGCTGTGAAGATGTGTGCTTTGTTCTCCGTCAGCTTACAGTAACCTCCGCCACCTAGAAGTGATTGGTTTACTTTCCTGCTTCTGCAGGGGATGTAGAGATTGAAGCCAGCCACACCAAGACCTTGTATCTCTCTTAACAGGAAGCAATGACATTTGTGAGGTGTTATGTGTATGGATTAATTAGGCGTTGCATTCACAATCGCAGATCCATTAATACCCGGGGTATTAGCAACAAGGATTTAATTCTAGGTGAGAGAAAGGGTAGAGCCAGGATTCAGAGTAGAGTGGGTGGAACATGTGTGTGTGTGTGTGTGTGTGTGTGTGTGTGTGTGTGTGTGTGTGTGTGTGTGTGTTTAAATAAAACTATATTAAGCCACTTTTGGGGTGTAAATGACCATTTTTATGTATTTTGCACCTCACAATGATAGGAAACCAGGCTTCCAATTTCCAGCAATTGTGGTTAGTGGTCAGAACTGGGAACTGCAGAGAAGAGGCTGAAAGGCCCCAGATGGTTTGGGGGTCTCAGGTTAACCACTCCTCCTGTACATGAGTCACTAGTCCTGCCATTAGGATGAACAACAGATGCAGCAAGAATGACTTGTTCAAAACAATTCAGGGAGCTCGTGACTAATATTTTTGTCTAATGAGCATCCTGCTCCGGATAGAAGTCGCTCTGCAAACAAGGTTTTCAATATGGTTTCATTTGCCGAGCAAATATAGCTGGGGATACGAATCCCACCGCATGAGAATGGAACAAGCATCCATGTAATATGTTACGACTTCAGCCAAAGCCCTGGCCAGCTTCGTTTCCTCAAATTCTGTCCAAGCATCCATGCCAAGATCATCTGCTAGTAATTCCTGCTCATATAGAAAGATGAACCAACCCAGTTTCATAATTCTTGTCTAACATGTGGAGACTTTCTTTTGCCCACAGCTTTATTACTTTTAAATACATAGTCTATTTTTGTGTTCTTTTTTGACGAATGATTCCCTTTCTGAGGCCCTAGCCCCTTTGACCTTGTGACTTTTGATTCGCTTGAATGTCTCTTTAGATTTTAAATTAAAACCTGTAATGAGTGCTGGATTCACGTGGCGTGTGGATTTTTTTTTAACCTTTTCGTTTCGTTTTATTTTCATAGTGGAAAGAGACAAGGATTTTTCTCACCAACGACGGCACTACAAAGAATTCCGATTTGATTTGACTCAAATCCCTCACGGAGAAGCAGTGACCGCAGCCGAATTTCGGATTTACAAGGATCGAAGTCACAGCCGGTTTGAGAACGAAACGATTAAGATTAGCATTTATCAGATCATCAAGGAATATCCAAACAGGTCACTTTTTTTTCCAGTTGTACTTTAAATTAATTACCTCACAAAGACCCATTAGATCGCACAGGGTCGGCCTCCTCCGGGTCCCGTCTACCAGCCAATGCCATCTGGCTACGACCCGGGGGAGGGCCTTCTCTGTTGCAGCTCCGGCCCTTTGGAACGAGGTCCCCGCGGAGATTCGGACCCTCACCTCTCTCCTGGCCTTCCGAAAAGCTGTTAAAACCTGGCTATGTCGGCAGGCCTGGGGTTGATGAGTTCCCTTCCCCTCTCGACAAGCATGGGTGTTGGTTATTTTTAAATATCTGTCTTGTATTTGTATGTTCCCTTCCCCGTTTGAGTTGTTCGCCGCCCTGAGTCCCTGCAGGGAATAGGGCGGCATATAAATAAAACAAAACTTCAAACTTCAATTCTTCAGATTTAGGGACAAGGGATTCTTTTCTTTTTGTTAAGGAATTAAACATCAGTGAAAATCCAACAAAAGTGGCTTGGAAGTTTTAAAAACAACAACAGTTGAAGGTGGTTTGAAAAGTTTTCCTTGAGCTGAGTGATCAAGTAATAACTTGGTAGCTAGCTGCGTTGCTGTCGGTACTCTTGCAGATTATACTACCAAATGTAAATTTTGGATTTTGTTTGGATTTTCATTGCTGTGATTTTGTGGCATTGTGTTTTTAGGTAAAGGAACATACATGCTTTAAGTCTCTGCAAGGTTTACCATAGTTGCTGTAGAGTATTTCATTGTATTTCATTGGCAAGAGTATTTCATTGGCAAGGGTTCACCGACAAAACTGCGCTCGACTGAACCACGCCCGACTAAACCGTGTCGCTGACATCATCAAAAGGGCGACAACAGCACGTTGTAAACCCTAAACCTAAAATTAACCCCTAAACCTAAACCTAATCCCCCTAAACCTAATCCTAATCCTAAACCTAACCCTAAACCTAACCCTTAACCTAACCCTAACCCTAACCCTAACCCTAACCCTAACCCTAACCCTAACCCTTAACCTAACCCTAAACCTAACCCTAAACCTAACCCTTACCTTAAGTTGAATCGGCTTGCTTTCAAAGCGCTATTTAAAGCGCCCTTCTTTCTCCGCGCTGGCTGTTGTCGCCCTGTTGATGACATCAGCGACGCGGTTTAGTCGAGCGCGGTTTTGACGGGTCACGATTGGCAAGACCAATTGGAATGTGCCACCTGTTGTTGTTGCATTGACTTGGGTATTGCCATGTTACTGCTATGCTCTTTGTAACCCTTGAAGGACAACTAGTCCTGACAAAGAAGGAAAGAAGCAGGAAAAAGTCCAAGTTGGATCTTGATTGAAAGTATTTCAATCAGTCAACAAGACCCGTGATGGCACTGTGGTTAGAATGCAGTATTGCTGACTACTTTTGCTGACTGCCAGCAGTTTGGCAGTTTGATTCTCACCAGCTCGAGGTTTACTCAGCCTTCCATCCTTCCAGGGTTGGTAAATGAGGAGCTAAAATTGTTGGGGGCAATATTCTGACTCTGTAAACTGCTTAGAGAGTGCTGTAAAGCACTGTGAAGCGGTATATAAGTCTAAGTGCTATTGCTATTTCTCAGGCTCTCAGATTCTGGTCTTTGACTAAGGGTGTCAAGCATTGATGTCAGCCCAAAACTGTGCACTCTGACCAAAAGATACTCAGCATTTGCTTATCATATCAACCAAACTGCGAGACCGCCTACTGCCACACTCCTCCCAACGGCCGGTAAGATCCCACAGGGTGGGCCTCCTTCAGATGCTGTCAGCCAGACAATGTCGGCTGGCGGCTCCCCGGAGGAGAGCCTTCTCTGTGGCTGCTCCGACCCTTTGGAACGAGCTACCCCCAGAAATCCGGACCTTACCCACTCTCATGGCCTTCAAAAAAGCTGTCAAGACCTGGCTATTCCGGCAGGCCTGGGGCTGTTGACCTCATTGTTGAGGTCCAGCCCCAACCAAAAAGAATGTATCTGTGTTGTTTTTCACCTATTTTTATTCTTATTTTCTTTTATTGTTTTTTTTCCTCCCCTTGCTGTAAGCCGCCCGGAGTCGTCCGGGATTGGGCGGCCTATAAATAAAATTAAACTCAAACTCAAACTCAAAACTGTCAAGGAGAGAAGCATGTTTTTGAAATTCTGAAACCACAAAATATTTGTATTATAATTTAAAAAGCTACAGTCCTTTTGCAGATTCCCCACTCCCCATCCCCTATGAACTCTGTCTAGAAGAATAATTAAAGAGATAAAACACATGCCATTATATTCCTTGGGTGATTTTTTTTTCTGTGGTGTTCCTTTGCCTGGAAACTGTGCTGTGTCTTCCATTCTTCCATCCTTCATTTTTTAATGTAGTATGTTGGATTTTGTGCATGCTCCTCTTGACATATTTCTATTAGGAAAAAAGAAATAGCAATAGCAATAGCAGTTAGACTTATATACCGCTTCATAGGGCTTTCAGCCCTCTCTAAGCGGTTTACTGAAGGCTGAGTCAACCCTGAGCCAGTGAGATTTGAACCACCGAACTGCCGAACTAGCAGTCAGCTGAAATGGCCTGCAGTACTGCACTCTACCCACTGTGCCACCTCGAGTTTTACATTGCGGAATGTAATGTCTGGGAGGCAACAAATGAAATTTTTTTTGGAGAAGATTATTATGTAGGTGCACGGAAACAAGGATATATGCGGATTTTCAAACACCTGATGATGTTGATCCTATAACCATCTAGGTAGGAAAAAAGCAGTTAAGAGAAGTAACAAAATGAAATATAGAAAGAGAACACTAATTCAGTGCTCAGTCTCATATAGATAAGATTGGCCATACTGTCTCTAATGAATGTGAACCATTTTCAATATGAACATTGTTTCACTCTGAAACTCACAGCTCTGATGGACCAAGAGTCCATGTCGTAAAAATGTTTACCCTGTACATCCAAGACATTTTAAGAAGAAAGAAAAAATGGTTTTACCTGTGAATTTTCCTTTAGGATCTCTGAAGTGGAAAGAAGTCCATCCTATTCATTTAGCTATTGGTGATGTTTTCCTGTGAATTGCATATAATAATTGCTTATTTGTGTGTTAGGAATCCCCTCTTTATATATGCACATACTTTCATTTGCCTTTTGGCAATAGCTAATCCTTGTTGGATGAAAGATTTTTCCCTTCCTTCATAGGGAAGAGCAAGAAAAAAAAACCCCAGTATGTAATCAAATGGCAGTTTTTAGATTAGTGGCTGAGAGTATCAGGTCATAAAGATGCTCCTTTTTCAAGGAAAAATAGCTTCTGAATGGGGTAGAATTTAGTGCAGCAACTCGTAGGCATTTTATTTACTTACAGCTAGAATAGATACGGTAAAAAGCGTAGTAGCTATTTAAAGAGCTTATCCTGGCTAAGCACTTCCTATCAACAAAACACTAAAAACACTTTTTTTTTGATTACCAGGGAAGCTTTACTATAGATGTAGATGCTTTACTTAGAATTTGAAGGGCCTTTTAAAGTTTTCAGTGTGGTTTGTGGGTTGCTACATCACCTCATGCATCTGGCTCCCAGCTGTTACTCACCTTTAATTATCCCCCCCCCTCAATCATGTTGGTATCCTTTGTTTTTTGCTTATTCCAGGCGTTTGTGATGGGTAGCTGCTGATTAGATGTTCCCTTTCCCACCTCAGATGCTTTGTTGCATTTTCTCCACTTCAAAGAGTGTCTGCATGTTTTCTTTCATTAAGAGGCTTGTGCTCTGGGTGCAGATGATGCTAAAAACTTGCTTCTCCGTCACTCCCTTTCTCTCATAGAACCATCTAAATCAGTGTTTCTCAACCTTGGCAACTTGAAGATGTCTGGACTTCAACTCCCAGAATTCCCCAGCCAGCGAATGCTGGCTGGGGAATTCTAGGAGTTGAAGTCCGGACATCTTCAAGTTGCCAAGGTTGAGAAACACTGATCTAAATCTGTAGGATAAAATTGCTCAAAAAAATAATAAACGGATCAGTGGTGGGATTCAGAAAGTTCGCCCCTATTCGGGAGAACCGGTTCTTAACTTTCTAAGCAGTTGGGAGAACCAGTTGTTGGAAGACATCTTATTTTGTTTTTCCCACTTTACAGGGCTAATCCTGTAAGGAAGGCAGGAAGGAAACATTCTGGTGTTGTTTCTAGCCTCATCTTTATTGCCCTGCTTACAGAAACTGCCTCTCCGGTTAACCCTTATTACATTGTAACAGCTAAGATGAAGCGTCCATCAACGTGAGTGATGTTGAGTTGGCCATGCCCACCCAGTCACATGACCACCAAGCCCCACCTACCCAGATGGTCATTAGGGCAGAGAATCGGTTGTTAAATTATTTGAATCCCACCACTGTGAGGTCCTTATTTTCTCTGAATCTGCAGGATGCCTTAAGTGGACGTAACATCCACCTATCCAGCCTACCTGTGTCATTTCTCTGGGCAGGTGGACATACTTAGTGACCTTGTGGTGAGATGGGCAGCCAATAAATTTTATAAATAAATATTTCCAAACCAAGCACCCTCCGTAATCATTTCATTTTCTGAAAATGGCTTTGGGATGTATTAATTTGTCAATCTGACTCTTTTTTTAATCCACTCCAACCTAGAGATTCTGGGTGGTCTATGACAAAGCATGATATACAAACAATATAATTACTCCCCCCCTTTGAGGAGCCGAGGTGGCACAGTGGTTAAATGCAGCACTGCAGGCTACTTCAGCTGACTGCTGACTGCAGTTCGGCTGTTCAAATCTCACCGGCTCAGAGTTGACTCAGCCTTCCATCCTTCCGAGGTGGGTAAAATGAGGACCCGGATTGTTGTTGGGGGCAATATGCTGACTCTGTAAACCGCTTAGAGAGGGCTGAAAGCCCTATGAAGCGGTATATAAGTCTAACTGCTATTGCTATTGCTATATGTTCTCTCATAATTAATTAGAATCAAAGCATTGATGGAATAAAGTTTGAACTACTTTGCAGAATGCCAAGGAGAATGTGGTGCATCTTAAGGACTATCATAGAAAAACTCACATCTTGTGGAGGGGAGACCCTTAGCAAGACCCTCACCGGCATCTATCTATCTGATATAAAGAAGAACAATGCTATATAGGGCTCTGCAGATGATAATCTCTTTGAAATGGACCCAGAACCTTGTTGTTAAAAATGCATTAATTTCAAAATGATCATTGTTTTCCAACAGACTAGGTATTACATTCTGGTTCAGTTGCAGTTTTTGAGTCATCTCCATAGGCTATCCCACACAGAACATATTACAACAGCCCAACTACCTGATGATACATGCAATACATTCCTTTTATTTAATTTTCTTTACAGTAGATAATCAAGTGGAACATAAAGCAGGTAGCACAAGGGCAATACTTGTGGTACCATGATGGGAACCCAGGGCTTAAAGGGGCATGCTTAGCAGTAGAGCTAGCTCCTGAGCCTGCTCATTCTGGTTAAAAAGACAGGTTAAAAAGCCAGTGCTATGGCAATGTTGAGGGATGAGGTGGCTCAGTGGCTAAGACGCTGAGCTTGTCGATCAGATCACTGTCAGTTCAGTGGTTTGAATAGCAATAGCAATAGCAATAGCAATAGCAATAGCAATAGCAATAGCAGTTAGACTTATATACCGCTTCATAGGGCTTTCAGCCCTCTCTAAGCGGTTTACAGAGTCAGCATATCGCCCCCAACAATCCGGGTCCTCATTTCACCCACCTCGGAAGGATGGAAGGCTGAGTCAACCTTGAGCCGGTGAGATTAGAACCGCTGAACTGCAGATAACAGTCAGCTGAAGTGGCCTGCAATACTGCACCCTAACCACTGCGCCACCTTGGCTCTTAGTCCCTAGTGCTGCGTAATGGAGTGAGCTCCCGTCACTTGTTTTAGCTTCTGCCAACCTAGCTGTTCGAAAGCATGTAAAAATGCAAGTAGAAAAATAGGAACCACCCTTGGTGGGAAGATATCAGCGTTCCGTGTGCCTTTGACATTTAGTCATGCTGGCCACATGACCACGGAGACGTCTTTGGACAGCGCTGGCTCTTCGGCTTTGAAACGGAGATGAGCACTGCCCCCTAGAGTCGGGAATGACTAGCACATATATGCGAGGGGAGCCTTTACCTTATGGCAATGTTTTGCTGATTAGATAGGACTCTGGTGATGCTGTATCATTGTCTGAAAAAAATAACACATCATTCATAAAAACACAAAAGAGAGATGGATTAGCAAAAAAACCATTCATGTGCAGAGATGCAAATTTAGATTCTATTTAGTTTGAACACAAAATATGTGTTATCAGAGTGAAGGAGAGTGTGCTGAGAGTCCTTTTCGTGTGCCTATTCTTTCTTGATGGTTGATGAATAACTTCAGCCCCAGCTCCGTTCTTCCTTAGCGTCGCTCTTTATCTTTACAAAGTTTAGTCTGGACAGCTGTTCAAACAGGAGGTGCCATTAAAAACAGCATTGTAAAAGTGGCTTAGCTTACCTCTTCCATAGGGGAATGATCCAGCTGACATGGAACATTGATTCTTCTAAACATCTACACAGTGTGTAAATTCAGGTCAGCCATGATCAAAGCCTCTATCACCTCTGCATCTATCTTGGCCACTCTATCCACCCAACCCCACAAGTATGGAAAAGGAAAATAGGATATTGGTTTGGACTGAGAACAGAGTGGTGGTTCCTACTACCGGCATGTCTGTTTTCAGCCTTTACCCGGAGTCTTTTTCTCCTAGTGGTTGGAAGGTTGAACAACTCATCTCTTGTACTCAAGCTGTCCAGTAAGATTGCCAGAAGGAAAATTCACAGGTATCCCAAATTTTCCAATTTCATCATGTAAAGGATTAGTTCAGTTAATCATTATAGATGAGCAAGAATTACATGCACAATTTACAGGACTAGTTTTTTGAAAAAATACTTGCTGCCCTGAACCATGAGTAAAGCAAGCCAAGTTTAATTTAGCTGCAACAAGGGGGATACTATACAGCTCGGCTGTATTTATTTTTAGAGAACCAAGAGGTACGTTTACTTTCTTAATCTATACGCAGTATATAGGACCTCCTGTGTTTGAGTTGGGATTATGAAGCCATGAATGAACTTTAAGATGAGATTTGCTACATCCATGCTCCTCGCCATGAGTAAATTTTAATGCAAATATTCCATTAGGTAAAAATGGATAAAATCGTAATCTTAGACTTTGTTTTCAGAAAGCACTATGAATTACATAGCTAAAACATTTAACACATCTACAACAGTTTTCTTAGTGACTGTTCAAAGTTACAACGGCGCTGAAAAAAGTGATTTATGATCATTTTTCACACTTATGGCCATTACAGCCCCCCCATCAGTGGTGGGATTCAGCCAGTTCGCACCTATTCGGGAGAACCGGTTGGTAACTTTCTAAGCAGTTTGGAGAACCAGTTGTTGGAAGAAATCTCCTTTTGTTTTTTCCCCACTTTACAGGGCTAATCCTGTAAGGAAGGCAGGAAGGAAACATTCTGTGTTGTTTCTAGCCTAATCTTTATTGCCCTGATTACAGAAACTCTTCTTCAGTTAGCCCTTATTACCATTGTAACAACTAAGGTGAAGTGCCCATCGACCTGAGTGACATTGACTTGGCCACGCCCACATGATCACATGACCACCGAGCCCCGCCTACCCAGCTGGTCATTAGGGCAGAGAACTGGTTGGTGAATTATTTGAATCCCACCACTGCTCCCCATGGTCACCTGATTTACATTTGGCTGCTTGAAACTGACTTGCGTTTATGACGGTTGCAGTGTCTCAGGGTTATCTGATCAACTTTTGCAACCTTTTGGCAAGCAAAGTCAATGGAGAAAGCAGATTCACTTAACAACCATGTTACTAGTTTAATAACTGCAGTGATTCACTTAACATAATGTGGCAAGAAAAGTTGTAAAATGGGGCAAACTCACTTAACAAATTTCTCACTTAGCAACATAAATTTTTCGCCTCAATCGTGATCTTAAATTGAGGACTACCTGTATTTTTTTCCTTTTAAAATATTTAGAATGGATGGATTTTTGGTGAGGTTTTCATAGAATTCTTCAGAAAAATCACATAATATCTAGCTTTCCTCCATGAACAAACTATGAAAAGAAGCACTTCAAAATGGTTCCACCACAAAACCGTGTTCGACTAAAGGGCGCTCAATGAAACCGCGTAGCTGACATCATCACAGCACGACAACAGCGTGGAGAAAAAAGCACGCTGTAAACGCTAAACCTAAAATTAACCCCTAAACCTAAACCTAACCCCCCTAAACCTAATCCTAATCCTAAAGCTAAACCTAAACCTAACCCTTAACCTAACCCTAAACCTAAACCTAACCCTAACCCTTAACCTAAACCTAAACCTAACCCTTACCTTTACGTGAATCGGCTTGCTTTCAAAGCGCTATTTAAAGCGCCCTTCTTTCTCCGCGCTCGCTGTTGTCGCCCTGTTGATGACGTCAGCGACGCGGTTTAATCGGGCGCGCTTTAGTCAAGCGCGGTTTTGTCGTGCCACGCTTCAAAATACTATCAGTATTATAAAATACCACAAAGCTTAATATTATTTGTTTTCTCATTCTTGTCTATACTTTACATGCAACTATTAGAATTTCTGGTACATCTGCAAGACTTACATGTTCATAGAATTGAACTGTGGGAGATGAAATCACTTAGTATATCAAATCGGTAGAAATGAACAAAATAAAAAAGTATAACCGTCCAGGTTTGTTAATGCCAACGCAAAATTATTTTGGAGAAATTAATTTGAAGCGCTGAAATTTAATTAGTTTATGGATCACTGCCTTTCATTTCCAACATGTGATATCATAGGTATGTAGATTGTTTGCCTTGCTCTGCCACAGTCAGAATCAATGTTTTACTGGCTGAGTTAATTCCAATGACATAATCATTATGCATTTTTATTTACTCTTTCTTTCTATACTAGGGATGCGGACCTGTTCCTATTAGATTCAAAACGAACTCAAGCTCCTCACATTGGCTGGCTTGTGTTTGATATCACGGTGACCAGCAACCATTGGGTGATTGACCCACAGAATAATTTAGGGTTGCAGCTCTGTGCAGAGACAGCAGACGGTAAGTTGTATGTATGTGTCACATTTCACAAGAATCTGTTTGAAATGATTGTAATTTACATGCACACAAACTGCACAGAACTCATAAACATTTTGGATCCTCTGGGTTGGATGCAGAGGTGGGTTCCTACCAGTTCGCACCTATTCGGTAGAACCGGTTCGTCAAATCTACCGAACCGGTTAGAAGAGGTTCCACCAGTGGACCTGGAAAGCAGGCCACACCTACAGAAGAGGTTCCAAACATTTTTGAAACCCACCACTGGTCCTTGGATATGATTATTCTACACTATCATGCTCCTGTTTATAAAACTCAGTGCCTCTGTGAAAGGTAAGGATGACTACTGCGTTTGTGGTGCAATCAGAACATTGCGTGTGTTGAAGTTGTTTTAACGCAAACCAAAGATGCCTTTTAAAAAACATGTTTACATCATATTCTTATGCATGCCAGTGCTGTGTGTGAGGGAATTTAAGGTGGTTCTGACAAGTGTTGTCGGCATCTTCATATCCGGTCACATGGGCGGCAAGCCACTCCCATCCGGTCACATGGGCGGCAAGCCACTCCCACAAAGGAGGCCACACCCACAGAGTAGGTTCGAACAATTTTTGAAACCCACCACTGGTTGGATGGGAACATTTTAATCAGTGGCCTACATAAAATCTGTGGCTGCTATGAAAATACCTTTACATGTAGGTACATACCTGATATACTAAGACATAGGAAAAAGAGGTTGATGGTAACCATCATATTTACTGCTGGTCTCTGTAGTCAGGTTAGCTGAAGTGGTCTCAGATGTAGAACATTCCAGAATGGTCCTTTTAGAGAATTTAACATGCATATGGGACCTTTTCCCATGCTAGATTTAGGAGTTCCCAGCCTCCATGATTGCCAATATGCTGCCTCATTTTATCATTGGCTTGACACATGTAGGCTTAAATCAGGGTGAGTTTTTGCTAGCATTAGTGCCGGTTCATTGCACGCGTGTGCAGTTGCCTGTAAATAGTCAAAAAATGTCAAAAAAAAAAAAACATGCCACAGTGACCGGGGAACTAATTTGGGGGCATGGCAAACTTGTTGTCCCTAGCGGATTGTCTACCCAGTTGCAATTGCCACTAGTGGATTGCCCAAACTGGAGGTGAACCAGTAGCAATCCATTTCTGGCTTAGATTCGAGATGTCCAACTTAGGACAGTGGACTTCAACTCCCAGAATTCCCCAGCCAACCATTCTGAGGAATTCTGGGAGTTGAAGTCTACAAGTTTTAAAGTTGCCAAAGATGGACACCCCCGGCTTAGATAGTGCTATGGGCAGAAGGAAGAGAATCCAGATTTAATGGGAGAGTCATTTATTTCATTATCATGAACAGACCACTTGTGTTGTGTTGGTGGTGGAAGGAAGGTGTTAAATCCCCCTGGTTTTTAGCACCAGGGAAATACTTCGTTTTACTCAAGCATTCAGTATAGTCTTGCTTTTGGTCCTCCCAAAATTGTCTAGTATTGTATTACGGCTGTTGCTCTTTAATCTTTTAAGCAATCATTTATTTTTATTTGACGTGAGTGTTTTATCCTCTGTGATTTGTGGATTAAAGCAGATCCTGAGACCTGTAGGATAAGTAGGTGTAAATGTTTTAAGAAAAATGAATAGATAATCTTTGAACAAATTTTCTATTATTGATTAAATTAGCATAAAAAATGCAGAGCCAGATTCTACTGAGATCGTGACCCGTCAAAACCGTGGTGGAATAAAGCGCGCCCGACGAAAGCGCGTACGTGACGTCATCAGCAGCGCGACAAAAAAAATTAAAAATAAATTAAATTAAAATTAAAATAAAATTAAAGCAAGCCAATTCACGTAAAGGTAAGGGTTAGGTTTAGGTTTAGGGTTAGGGTTAGGTTAAGGGTTAGGGTTAGGTTTAGGGTTACGTTAAGCGTTAGGGTTAGGTTTAGGGTTAGGTTCAGGGTTAGCGTTAGGTTTGGCGTTAGGTTAAGGGTTAGGTTTAGGGTTAGGTTTAGGGTTAGGTTAAGGGTTAGGTTTAGGGTTAGGTTTGGGGGGGTTAGGGTAAGGTTTTCGCTTTAATTTTAAATTTGCCGCTCACAGCGCGATGTTTTCGTCGCGCTGTGATGACGTCACATACGTGCTTTCGTCGAGCGCGCTTTATTCCACCACGGTTTTGTGGTGGAACCTACTGAGATATATCTAATATATGCAGAATTAAATAGTGCTGATTTTCACAAGCATATGCTCAGGCTCCATACAATGTAATCTGTGCCTTTGTTTGTCATACTAGTATAATTCTGATTAATTTAGCTAGCTTTGGAGCTTCCCACATCCTTGTTTTACTTACTTGATTATGAGGCTGGATTGAATCCCCTTACTGAATTAAAATGTCTTCCTTTTGGATTTTAATTTGGTCTGTGATTTTTAATTTTTAAAAGAGATCAAAGGGATAAGAAGATTGTTTGAAATTGCAGTTACGTTGGAAAAGATGTAGAAAATAAAACTAGAGTATGAAAAACATACCTGCTCATCATAATCGTTCTGCATTTCCTTCTTGATGAAAAGAAAAAAGCAATCCATTATTTTTTTTTCTTTGAAAATGGAATTTGGTTTCACAGGCACCATTTCTGCATGAAATATGGCTGATTTTCTGCTAAAAACACATTTTATATTGAATTGTAGGTCTAAAGAGCAACATAACACATAGGGAGTCTGTCAACATATAACTTATTGTTTCCCTGGGGCTGGGCTAAGTTAAGAAAGGATCATGCTTTTTCTAATTCTCTTTTCTACATGTCTGCATATATCTGTGTAGTGGTCCACTGGGTTCTATTACAGTGTATATTTTAGGCTGAAGTCAGTTGTGATTTTACAGGAGAAACCATCACTTCCAACTGATACAGAAGGTGGGAAGTCAGCTGATGAGTGTCAAAATATATGTAGAAACCATCTGAAAAAGCCTCTTGTATTATTTTTTCCATGTGCAGCTTTTGGTATAGTCCCATTGTTTTAGCACCCATGCTGTAAGGTATGATTTAAAAAGAAAAAGAGGGAAATCTTTTTATGCTACATTTTTTTAAAAATATACTTTTTTAATTTTCCATTTTCATAACATATAATCACATGTATACTATTACATAGCCAATATCCTATTGTATTAAGTAGTAATTACATCAGTTCCTCTTGCCATCAACGCCCAGAAAGATAAAAACCCATTATTAGCTCTTCTGCTTTCCATACACCTCTTTCTTCTGCCTCTCTCCTACCTCCTTTCTTCCCTTCATCATCCTTTTCTACTCTACTTCCCCTTCCTTTCTCCTTCTCCTCTCTCTTCATTCCACTCCTCCTTCTCCTCCTCATCTTCCCCCCTTGCCCTCTCTCCTATCCCTCTCTTCCTATCTTTCTTCTCTCCTCTGCTTCCCACTCTTCTACATTCTGTCTTCCCTCTATCATTTTCTACTCTACTTCCCCTTCCTTTCTCCTTCTCCTCTCTCCCCTTACCACTCCTCCTTATACACCTCATCTTCCCCCCTCACCCTCTCTCCTATCCCTCTCTTCCTATCTTTCTTCTCTCCTCTGCTTCCCACTCTTCTACATTCTGTCTTCCCTCCATCATTTTCTACTCTACTTCCCCTTCCTTTCTCCTTCTGCTCTCTCCCCTTACCACTCCTCCTTATCCTCCTCATCTTCCCCCCTTACCCTCTCTCCTATCCCTCTCTTCCTATCTTTCTTCTCTCCTCTGTTTCCCACTCTTCCTCTCATTGGTGTATTTCAGCTTCTGAGCAAACTCCATTCTATGTTGATGGTATTTATGCTTCCATATCAATATACTTAACATATCTTAGTTTTAAAGAAAAAAATAAGAGAAGACAGTATACATGTGAAATCATATTACATTAAAATCTTATGCTACATTTTAATGCTTCCATTTCCTTCTATATTGTAGGTTAAACTCATTCAAATGTTAGATTAATTTCTAATAGCTAATAATGGATTTATTTTTTCTAATTGCTTTAGGCACCAGATTTCATTTGTACAGCCAAGGCCCAAAGGAAATTAGACAGTGAGAAATGTACACATTTTTCTAAAAGGATGCCAGGGATAGACTGAAATCTGATTATGAGCTTGATGGTGGTTGAGGAGCTAGGCTGCCTCTATTATTTTCTTATAAAATCACTACTGTCTGGTTCTTATAATGAGAATCTCATGTACATTGCTATGATTTTCCTTGGTGTAAAAGCATATCTATCTGTCTGCCTGCCTATCGATTGATCTATCATCTCTCTATCGCCCATCTCACCACAACGATGCTCTGGGTAGATAGGAAAGGCAGGGCATTCATTGGGAAAATGGGATTTGGAAGAAGGAGTAATTCTTTCCAGAGATCCAGTCTGAATTCTCCTTCTCTTGGTCCATCCCCCTCCAACTAATCCCTTCACCGTAAAATAAACAATAAAAGAAAAACTACAGCTAATTATAGATATTTAGCAAATCAGATTTGGCTCTGAGTTTCCAAGTAGGCAAACTATGTGTATGGCATGAGTATTTGAGATTCTTGGATGGTCATTTCTCACCAGTGACTTATGGTATCATCTACATTCTTCCAATTTCTATCTGTCAAAGTAACATGCATGAGGACAGGCTTTATATCACTTCAGTGATGGCTAAGTGATGAAAATAGTATAAGTCACTAGGGGGGGAAATAGCTAAAATTGTATCAGTTTCCCTGGGGAATAATCTTACTATGAGATTTTAGTTTTCCTTCTGGCCTCTCATCCAGTAGTGATTTAAGTGCAAAGCACTGCAATGCGCTCTACATGGGGCAGCCCTTGAAGAGCATTCGGAGACTTCAGCTCGTCCAGAATGCAACCGCGCGAGCGATTGTGGGTGTACCACATTACACCTATAGTCCACGAGCTGCAGTGGTTACCAATTGGTCTCCGGATATGCTTCAAGGTGCTAGTCGTCACTTATAAAGCCCTTCATGGTATTGGACCTGGGTACTTGAGAGACCGCCTGCTGCCAATTACCTCCCAAAGACCCATTAGATCACACAGGGTGGGCCTCCTCCGGGTTCCGTCTACCAGCCAATGTCATCTGGCTACTACCCGGGGGAGGGCCTTCCCTGTGGCAGCTCTGGCCCTTTGGAATGAGCTCCCCGCAGAGATTTGGACCCTCACCTCTCTCCAGGCCTTCCGAAAAGCCGTTAAAACCTGGCTGTGTCAGCAGGCCTGGGGTCGATGAGTTCCCTTCCCCTCTCAAATCGTGTGGCTGTTGGTTGTTTTAAATTCCCTTGTACTTTTTTGTTATAGTTCTTTGTGTTTCCCTTCCCCTCCCTTGGGTTTGTGCGCCACCCTGAGTCCCGCCGGGAATAGGGCGGCATATAAATAAAATGAACCTTGAACCTTGAACCTTGAACCACTACCTTAAGACATTTGTGGATTGTTAACTCTTACAGCTGTGCCTTGTTGTTTGTTTTATTTGGCTTATATCTTTCTACTTCTGCATTCTCTGTTGTCCCTACTAATAATTAATCTATATTTTAAAAACTGCCAATGTGCATATTAATAGTATTTATAGTATTTTAATAGTATTTTTTTAATAGTATTTAATAAATTTATAGGCCGCCCAATCCCGAAGGACTCCGGGCGGCTTACAGAAAATACATTTTTTTAAAAAAATAAAGAATTAAAAAACAGAGAAAGACAGATTAAAAACCACATCATGCACTCAATCTGGTCAGGGCTGGACCTCAGCCATGCTGAACTGAGTTCTTCTAGGAGTAGCAACTCTCAGTAGAATTCTTCTGAACTATTGTTGGATCAACGAAAGGACAACTTTGGATGAAAAAGCCTACATCTTTTCAACTATGTCATGCTTGTTCTTAATTGGGTGCATCTAGTTTACTGAAAAGAATAACTAGGAGTGACATGATAGCAGTGTTCCAATATCTAAGGAACTGCCCCAAATAACAGACGCAACCTATTCTCGAAAACACCTAAAAGGCAGAATAAGAAGCCATGGATGGAACATAATCATGGGAGAGACCCAACCTAGAACGAAGGAAAAATTTCCTGAAAGTGAGGAACTAGTAATCAGTGGAACGAAGTGCCTCCAGAAATTGTGAGTGTTCCGACACTGGAGGTTTTTAAGAAGAGATCAGACAACCAATTGTCTGGAATGGTATAGGGTTTCCTGCTTGAGCAAGAGGTTGGACTAGAAGATCTCCAAGGTCCCTTCCAACTCTATTATTCTGTTATTTTGTTCTGTTATTCTCTTGTTTTGTTATTATGTTCTCACTACAGAAAGAACTTACTAATAGTCCTAATACAAGACCAATAAACTGAGCTAGGAGCAAGCCTCACTCAACTCAGCCCTATAGTTCCCTTTTTAAAGGCAGACTTACGGTGGCTCTATGCCAGGGCTTGTATGTTTGAGAGCAACATCTATCATGGGCATCAATGAAAGAGCCAGTTTGGTTTGCGGTTAAAGCAGTTTCCATTCTCCTTCCACTGTAACAAATGCATTAATTCAGCTCTTTCCTGGCAGTCCTTTCGCAGGGAGACAGGGAGAGATTAGAAGCCACCGCCAAATACCATACCTTGAATTGACCCACTTCAGTATATAAACACTTTTACAGTGTGTTTATTCAGATGTATCACTTTAAATTGGGTGAAGATGTACCTAATGACAGATAACTGGAAAAGGATTTTTAAAAAAATGAAAATTAAACTTAGGAGCAGAATAACCGAGCACATATTCAGACAATTGTTAATTTGAAGGAACAAGGGAAATTCTGCAAAGGATGGAAGATAAAGCTTGGTGTGCGGGACTCTGCGCTCTATGTTTAGAACACTGAATAATTGCGTTCATTTTTGGCTACTTCCCTCCATTTTTGTTTTCTTTGGGTGCAGGTTCAGTTTTTAAAAAGTCTCAATTGGTACTCTGATCAACATACTTTTCCATACAGAAAAACCAGTAGAAAACTACACTGTGATTACTCAGTGGCATTCTTATTAGTAAAACAATTTTGAGTTCTAGGAATCCACAGATGAGGGATTGCCTAAATCTGCTATTTTAAAAAAAATCAACATTTTCCCGGAAGAGTTCTTAGAAAATAGAATAAATGTATGAGCAATGTTAAGTACTCTAAATTTATTAAAGTATTGTGTGATAAGCAAAAACAAGGAATGAATAGCCTTTCATGTAATGTAAACTTCCTTTAAAATAATTCTGTGTTAGCAGTAAGATAACAACGAAGATCCTACAAGTAATAGTTTATATAAATCCTTGAGATACGTAGAGGTACTCTTAAACAGCCATTAAACAATAAAGCAATTTATGTGGCTCTTTATCTTGTGTTTACTTGATCTTTTGAAATGCCAAGGTAGACAGTTTTTTTTTTTAATTCCTTGCTTTACAATTATTTCCAAGGCTTCTATTTTAATTTTGAGTATGCATTTCTATGAATGTGGGAAGAAATCCCAACAACTGTAGATACAATCTAAAGGTGAAAGATTTATACGATCTGAAGAGAAACCAGAATATAACTACAGATTGGGAGTGAGGGGAGGAGCAACTATGACCCCTTTACAACCTGTGGACTTCAACTAAGCATGGCTGGCTCAGGAATTCTAGAAGCTGAAGTCCATATCAGGGGCGGGCTCTAGCAGTGACTGCTGCGCGTGCATGCGCAGTACAACTAAAATTGCTCTGCGCATGCGCAGAAGCAAAAAACAAGATGGTGCTACCTATGACGCCGCCAGGAGAACAAGTTTGGGGGCATGGCAGGCCTGGGTCGCTTCCTCTTCCAGCGACCCAAGCCGCCAAGCTACTACTGGTTCGGCCGAACCAGTCCAAACCAATACAAACCCACCACTGGTCCACAGGTCAAAAAAGGCCCCACCCCTGCTGTAGTTGAGAGTAAATTCAGAATCACACAACTCAGAATTATACATCTTACAGCGAAACTACCGAAGAATTTAATTCAGAATTATTCCAGAGCCGAGGTGGCGCAGTGGTTAGAGTGCTGTACTGCAGCCACTTCAGCTGACTGTTATCTGCAGTTCAGCGGTTCAAATCTCACCGGCTCAAGGTTGACTCAGCCTTCCATCCTTCCGAGGTGGGTAAAATGAGGACCCAGACTATGGGGGGCGATATGCTGACTCTGTAAACCGCTTAGAGAGGGCTGAAAGCCCTACGAAGCGGTATATAAGTCTAACTGCTATTGCTATCTCGAAACTCCTCCAAAGTTAGTTGTTTCATAATTGAAGCGCTTACTTATTGATTAAGGACAGTTCCCAAATAGCTGGGCAACCAGTACCATGTGCCCAAGAGAGAGTTCTTCTTGAGTTCCAAAGGATAGACTCTTGCACAGCAAATATCTTTGAACCCAAGGTTTCTTTCAGAAGCATTTGTGATTAGGAGACTGCTATTCGGAAAGTTCAATTTCCTTCTAACCAAGAGCAAGTCCTTGGGCAACCTCACTTTGTATAGTCTGGTCAATAGGGACGGTATTGTGATTTATTAGTCCACTTTTCTAAATGTACTCCTCAGTTGGAAGAGATTACTTATGGCTGAGAATTCAAGCTCCTGTTTCGTACAAGAACCCACATTAAAGCACTCTTCACTGATAGGTCCCTGATTTAGGACAGGAACACTGCAACCACCTGTATATAGGGTTGGGATTCTCCGTGACAAAGAATTAGCACAACAAAAAATGGTTACATCATGCACATTTGAGATGGAGTCTGTTCTGACCGAGACTTCCCAAGACCATGAAGTAAACTCCTTGTTCTGATAAAAAAACCCTTTTATTAATTTACTATGAATTCTACTCATTCACATCCAGCAAAGCCTTTCAAGCGAGGATTTACAGTCACAGACCTTATCTGGCTTGGAGAGCTGCCAGGCCGATATCTGTAAAACTTAGCAAGGAGTTTCAGAGAGTCACGAACCAATTAAGCAAACTAATTGTCTCCTGAAAACTCTACTCCCCTTTCGCTCCTCTTTTATTCCCTATGGGAGGGGCCATTCATCGTCCACCTGGTGGACTTACTCTCAAGTCGACCCCTGTTCTTTAGCTGTTCCCTTTGTCTGGCAACTCTGCCAATGCGCACATTGGGAATAGGCTCCAGCTGTTTGTCTGCCTCACTGATGTCTGACTCTGAAGGCAGCTAATAACTGGCATACAGCTCTGGCCCCCTCTCTGCCTCTAACAGAGCCCTCATTAGGGCCTTCTCCAGACTCCAGGACTGGCCATGTTTCTCAACCTCTTCACTGTCCGAATCTGCTGCCAGCTCTGCTGGCTGCTGGAAGGCCACAACAGAGTCCAGAAGAACAGGAGCTACAGATATAATCTATGGTTTCCCATGATTGAAAAGCTCTCCAGATAGTAAAAGCCAGAAATGTGTAGATGAGTGGGAAGGAGGAGTTGGAAGATTTTGGAGGACTTTGAGATCAACAGAATAATTCTGGTTTAAATACTGTAGTAGTTTTGCTGTAAAAAGGTTTATCACTCCAAGTTATATAATTCTGGATTTACTTTCATCTACAGTAGTTGGGATTTATTTCTACATATACATTCACATGCCTAAGTGAATAGAGTAAAATATAAAGGGCAACTTGTCCATCTAAAGTAGGTGGAGGAACAGAGTGTACGGGATTGGACATTATAACTTTGTATATCCCAAATTTCCATATGAAACGAGGACTGTGTGAAACCATACCTCGTTTCTATGCCTGTCTCAAAGCCTCACACATGAACCCATACTGAGAATTAATTCACTTTGGATTAAAAAGAAAGAAAGAAAGGCTAATCATAACTATTGCCAAAACTGATTTTTTTTTAAAAAAGAGGTATTTTTTTTCTCTGAAGCCAGAATTACATTACATTAATTTGACAGAGTTGTTTTGCGGTTTTATCCGTACATGTTGACAATGATATTTCAAAAGCTATGTAATGTAATCCTTCTGAAAGATTTATGAACATTTCAGAATGTTTTACTGTACACATTCCTTCAGTACAGCAAGATATATTGTTCAAAACGTAAAAAAAATGGCAATCGTATCACAAAATGTATTCTTGAAATACTAGAACCAACTTTTCAATATAATATACTTCCACTGTGAATGAAGTGTCATAACGTTTCTTTTGATTCCACTTGGACTTCATTGTAATAATTATAAAGATATGACGGTGCAGGGAATAAATATGATCCCTTCACAATTATTTTATTACAGAAACAAAAAGAGGTACAACTCTTTGAAACAGATATACTTCTTTTCAAAGTTGAAATGTTGCTGCCTTCTGTATTAGAAGGGTTCTATCTCAGTGTGGTCTTTTACCAAACACACTAAACTTTCTGGTGTATAATATCAAGTTAGGTCTCATATCCCCTTACTTATTTCTTATATGGACTACAGCATTTGCATTTCTTCACTAACACACTACTATTACTGTAACGCGCTCTACATGGGGCTGCCCCTGAAGAGTGTTCGAAGACTACAGTTGGTCCAGAATGCAGCCGCGCGAGCGATACTGGGTGTACCTAGATACACCCATGTTACACCCATCCTCCGCGAGCTGCACTGGCTCCCTATTAGTCTCCGAACGCGCTTCAAGGTGCTAGTTGTTACTTTTAAAGCCCTACATGGTTTAGGACCTGGCTACCTGAGAGACCGCCTCCTTCCACATACCTCCCAACGACCAACAAGATCTCACAGGTTGGGCCTCCTCTGGGTGCCGTTGGCCGGACAATGCCGGGGGCCTTCTCTGTAGCTGCGCCACCCCTGTGGAACGATCTACCCATAGAGATCCGGACCCTTACCACTCTCCCGGCCTTCCGAAAAGCCACCAAGACCTGGCTGTTCCGGCAGGCCTGGGGCTGTTGATCAATGTCCAGCCCCACTTAGACAGAATGGATGGTGTGCAATTTTTAACAACTGTATTTTTAACTATAATTTTTAAATGCTTTTTATCTTGTCTGTAAGCCGCCCAGAGTCCCGTGGGAGCGGGCGGCATACAAATTTTATTAAATTTCAAATTTCAAATATTTAAAGGCTGGGCCATGATAATTCTTCTCTCTTTACAGCTGCCTAGCTTCATATGGCACTCTCTATCTTTCTGAAGGTTCTGCATAATGTTTCGAGGCACACAATTCTTGAAGATGCCAAAATAAATTTTATTAAGAGCCTGGGAGGTTGTTTGTTCAACATTCAGATGGATACAGCTTCAATGTCTACATTCGGACTTTCCCTTTTCAACTTTTTCTTTCTTCTTCCACACTTTCACCCTCCTTCCCCCTCTGCCCCCCCCCCACATGCCCGGGAGGGGAGTCTCTAATCCGACAAAGTGACTATTCAGTCTCAACTAAACAAATATAATAAAGAAATATGCAGATCCCTCGGGATTAAAATCAGAGTCAATCATGTCATATTTCACCCGCGATTATATATTATCCCTTGAAATACTGAAGCTTCAGCTGTACCTGAACTTCAGAGTCCTGACAAAAAAAATGTCTGGGAATTATTTATGTCTTGAAATGTAAATATATACACACTACCTCCATTTCTTATTTCTCTTGGGGACGGTTAGGGCATGCAGGATTCTCAATTTATTTTCTCCAGTTTGTAAAAACAGGATGATCCACCATAATGTGGAACTATAGCAGAGACATTACATTTCATTCATTCATTTCATTTCATTTTATTATATTTATATGCCGCCCTTTCCCCCCCGAAGGGGACTCAGGGCGACTAACAAATCAAATCAGGGAAGGGGGGGTACAGACAAAAAAATAAAAAATAAACGATACATAACAATACATAATTTAAAAACACACAACAGTCATACCATTCGAGACGGGGGCAACAGCTCTTTAGCCCCAGGCCTGTCGGAACAGCCAGGTTTTAAGGGCTTTGCGGAAGGCCTGGAGGGTGGTGAGGGTGCGAATCTCCACGGGGAGTTCGTTCCAAAGGGTCGGAGCAGCCACAGAGAAGGCTCTCCTCCAGGTAGTCGCCAGTCGACACTGGCCGGCGGATGGAATTCGGAGGAGGCCTAATCTGTGGGATCTAATCGGTCTAGTGGAGGTGATTGGCAGCAGGCGGTCTCTCAAGTACCCAGGTACATACTTCTAGTACTGTAATATCCACAAAATATGCTATTCTATAGACCCACATCTTATCTAGAATGTATGGATTTTGTTTAATGGTAGCTAATTTTATGTGCCTTTATTTTGTAGGTCGTAGTATCGGTGCGAAAGCAGCTGGTCTTATAGGCAGGCATGGTCCGCAGTCAAAGCAGCCATTCATGGTGGCCTTCTTTAAAGCAAGTGAAATCCTTTTCCGATCTGTCCGAGCTGCCAACCCTAAGAAAAAAAACCAAAATCGCGGCAAGTCCAGCAACTCACAAAATACTTCAAGAATGTCAAGCGTGGCAGGTAAGAGTGACGAGGTGCCCTATTTTATGGAACACTGTTCTATTCAAGAGGCAATCAGAGTGATTTGAAGCTCTAATTCTAGACAATTAGCTCAGAGTTGGTTTAACTGACAGTTCAGATGCTTAGCGTCAACTGATCTCATCTTTGTGACCAAGTTACATTTTCCACCCACCTTATTCCAATTCATCTAGTAGAATTGAACACATGATAAAAAAAAATTAAGTATTGCATTATGTAACAAAAGTCACCCACTTCCTTCTTGATTTCTGCATACATCATTTGTCTGTGTTGGCACTTTAATGGATTGGATGACTGGCATGCCTTTCCCCTGCACCAGAAAAAAAAATTCATAAGAAATTTAATTTAATTTCTGGCAGCTGACATGGTTAAATGCCCCGGTTCACCGACAAATGCGCGCTCGACAAAAGCGCGCCGACGAAACCACAGCAAGAAAACTGCGAGGTTGAAATCACACCGACGAATGCACGCAGAAGCGCGCCAACAACAGCGCGCCGACAAAAGCGTGCCTTCAACAAACAACTAATAACAACCTAATAACCCTAACCCTAACCCTAATCCTAAACCTAACCCTGAACCTAACCCTAACCCTGAACCTAACCCTAACCCTAACCCTAACCCTAACCCTAACCCTAACCCTAACCCTAACCCTAACCCTAACCCTAACCCTAACCCTAACCCTAACCCTAACCCTAACCCTTATCTTAACTTAAATCGCGCTTTTGTGGGCATGGTTTTGTCAACGCATTGCTGTGGGCGTGTTTATGACGTCACGGGTTTTTCGCCGTGGTTTTGTCAGCACGCTTTTGTCATGCGCGCATTTGTCGGGTCACGAAATGCCCCACCATGAAAACTAGTAATTTTTCCAAAAAGAAAGCTAGAGTGTCAGGAAAATTTCAGCCCTAACTTTCTCTATGGCATTTTTATTTCTGGGAACTAGGACTTCATTTATCTGCAGGACAGCGGGTCAACACACAATGTCCTATTTTACCTGCAATCTGAAACAACATAGCCCCATCCTAAATCACCTTTCTGGTGAGGCTTTCATTGCAGAAGTTATTTTTGAAAGAATGTACCTAGGTTGCATCTTCAGGCGATGCCTTAAGGCACACGATTCAAGTAAAATGCATAGACATGTTGTAGCAGCATAGCTTACATATATTTCTCACATGGCTTGAATACTTTAGGGTTTTCTGATTGTTTCTGGAAAAATTCCAGACATGAGTCAGTAAAAGTTGGGTATTTAAAATCCCACTTATTTACGTTGAAGAGATGGAAAACATGATTTTTTTAACACAGTAAATGACAGTGCTTCAAGGGACGTGGTGGCTCAGTGGCTAAGATGCTGAACTTGTCGATTAATTCGGCGGTTTGAATTCCCTAGTGCCGCGTAACGGAGTGAGCTCCCGTTACTTGTCCCAGCTTCTGCCAACCTAGCGCTTCGAATATTTTGTTGATATTATATTTACACTCATCTTTTTTTTAAAATTAACCCTCTTTTCTCCTGGTCAATCTCAAATAGGCTTTGCTTGTCTATGGGTATTTTGGCAAGTTTCAAATTTGATTTCTTTCTCTTCCCCTCAAAGAGACCCCCCCCTCTTTCTGCTCCATAAAGATTTATGTACAGGGATGGAGGGAAATTTGCCAACTCCAGTTCCTACATTATTTGGGGACAAACTTTATTCATCCGTAATATCCCATGGTTTTGATTCCTAGCAGAATAAGCAAATCTGCAGCACTGAAGGCCCAGTCAGTGAAATTGGAACTTTCACACCAGATTCCATAGAATAAATGTCACTCTAGTCCAGTGTTTCTCAACCTTGGCAACTTGAAGATGTCTGGACTTCAACTCCCAGAATTCCCCAGCCAGCATTCGCGAATGCTGGCTGGGGAATTCTGGGAGTTGAAGTCCAGACATCTTCAAGTTGCCAAGGTTGAGAAACACTGCTCTAGTCATTTACATGAAGTGTAATATAATGTCCCACATTTCCCTCATCTGAAATGTAGAAAGGGAAGGAGGAGTATGGATTTCAGTTTAGTGATTTGACATTCAGGATAACCCTGCAGTTTAAATGCATTTCATTTTTTTCTTGAGATTGGATACTAGCTCCATATTAAGTATGCTGGAATCTATATTTTTTTCCCCCACAGCTAGACAACACACATTTCTTTTCAAATTCTATTTAGTCTTTTTAGACTCTGTGGAGAAATGCAAAGTAATATTTTGGGCCATTTCAGGAGACTTGTATTGGGGTGGGGGATGCCTAAAGGACTTGTGGGGAGACTGGGATTTTTTGAAGAGCTTCTGGTTGAGCTGTGTGTGTAGAACAATATTTTTCTCCTGCTATGAATATTATTCAGATATTCCAAAAAGCGACTGGTAGCTTCAGAGCTGCATGTTTTCTCTCAATCTATCTCTGTACAGGGGAAGTAGGAATAATCTGAACACTTGAGAAGATAAAAAAAGAACAGAAATTCACAAAAAGGTGGCACTCAATCAGAGATGGTAATTCAGCAGGTTCTGACCAGTTCTGGAGAACCAGCAGTGGAAATTTGAATAGTTCGGAGAACTGGTCAATACCACCTTTGACTGGTCCCACCCCCATCTATTCTCTGCCTCCCGAGTCTCAGCTGATTGGGAGGGAATGGGCATTTTGCAGTATCCTTTCCCTGCCATGCCCACCAAGCCTTGCCCACCAAGCCACATTATGCCCACCAAGCCATGCCCACAGACCTGGTAATAAAAAAATTGAATCCCACCACTGCACTTAATGGATACAATGGACAGCAATTTTATCTTTAATGTATATCATATCCCCAAGCAATCACCTTCCATTCTGCCTTATTTATCTAAATTCATCTGATTTAAAAGTAAGGTGGAAATCAAGTCACACCATGGAATCATTGAAAAATGCCCACCCATTAAATGCTGAAAATATGCACCAATTTTACAGTCTGTAGAACATGTTTCTCAATCTTGGCCACTTTAAAATGTGCAGACTTCAGTTCCCAGAATTCCTCAGCCAGCAAAGGTGAACTCCGCATATCTTAAAGTAACCAAAATTGAGAATTGTTGCTAGATATGCTTATTCCATCTGCAGCAGCTATAATTCCTGTGAAAGGACCAGGAAAGGAATGGGTGGGATTGGTATGGCATAGTAGATTATAGATACAATCAGAGGTGGGTTCCTGCCAGTTCTAATCTCTTCTATAGAAGAAGTTCCACAAATCTACAGTGCCATTTAGAACCGGTTCCAGCTCCCTCCCCCTGCCTGTCTGCACATCATCAAGATGAAGAGCGAGAGGAGGAATTCTGGGAGTTGAAGTCCACAAGTCTTAAAGCTGTCAACTTTGAACACCCCTGGGGTTTTTTCCCTAAAGGGTTAGGAGTGCAAGGGTCTTGTAACTTGACAGCTTTAAGACTTGCACACTTCAATGCCAGAGTTCCTGGAGCCAACATGACTGGAGGAGGAATTCTGGGAGTTGAAGTCCACAAGTCTTAAAGCTGTCAGGTTTGAACACCCTTGGAGTTGGAGTTTTTTTCTAAAGTGTTAGGGGTGCAAGGGTCTTGTAAATTGACAGCTTTAAGACTTGCGTGCTTCAAATGCCAGAGTTTCTGAGCCAACATTTTGGTTGCTAAGCAAGCGGGTTGTTAAGTGAGTTTTGCCACATTTTACAAGCTGGCCATGCCCACCCAGTCACATGGCTGGCAAGCCACTCCCACTCAGTCACATGGCCAGCAAGCCACTCCCACAAAGCAGGCTACACCTACAGAAGAGATTCTAAAAAGTTTGAAGCCCACCACTGGATCCAATCCATCAGTTGCTCAAAAGAAACCAGACGGGACAAAACTCTTATGAACCAATTCCAGCATTGAGCAGAATGGCGCAAAGCATGCTTCACATAACACAGTAATATCTCCTGAGAGAAAAGAGTGAATGTTTAAAACCTGAACAAATAAAATAGGCTTAATGAATGTTTACAATAAGCAATTGTGCAATGTGCTTTCCTCCCACCCACCCCCCGCAGATTATAACACAAGTGAACCGAAGCAAGCCTGCAGAAAACATGAACTCTACGTGAGCTTTCGAGACCTTGGATGGCAGGTAGAGATGATATCCCATTTTCTGTTCTCCTCCTTTTCCTTCTCTCCATTTACCCCTTGGGTTGGGCAAGGTTAGGCAAAGAGCAGGAAAAGATAAGAAGGAGGAAGAAAAGTAAGAGAAAACTAATTTAAGTCTACTTTGTACTTCCTTCCTATCTTTTACATCACATACTTATGCATCTCATTCTCACTACATGTTATGGTTCTCCTGACAAATCCAGCTCTCACTCTGAAAAGTCAAAATCTGGGGATTATTATACAGCGTATACATTACCACGAGGACCCAGATTGTTGGGGGCAATATGCTGACTCTTTAAACTGCTTAGAGAGGGCTGTAAAAACACTATGAAGCAGTATGTAAGGCTGTTCTGACCCCCCTCGTCCCACACCAACACACACTCCGAGCCAAAGATAAGTTACGGCATTTAATTAACAGACGGACAGGTCCTTGGCAGCAAACTGGCACAGATAAGCTTGGGCAGCAATCCAGCACAGATAAGCCGTGGCAGCAATCCAGCCTGCCAAGCTCACAGTAATGTCCTCCAACATTCAATCCTGCGTTGACTTCTGCAAAGAGGGGCGTGCGCACAAGGAGTCTTTTTATAGTCTGGAGAGGAGCCTAATGACCACCAGCTGAGTGCAATTACCTCCTGTAACTGCACAACTGTTCCTGAGGCCTATTAGCTCTTTGATGCCGTGCATCCAGGAACAACTCACTACTGGCATCGGGCTCACTCTCCCTTGTCTCCTTCCCACTGGTCCAAGGCTCAGGTAAAATGGCTTCTACTGTACAGTGCAGTGGAGTTGTCATGGTAACGGCTTCACAGTACTCCACAAGGGGACTCCCTCTGATAAGGGGAAAAAAATCCAACATTAGAAATTACGTTTGGTCCAGACATTTCCCCCCTATAAATAAGTACCCTGGAATGCCACTTTATCAACTAGTTGAATAAATAAAGCAACATGTTAAAATTAATATTGAAATTAAATTAGGATTAAATTTGTTAAAATTATAAACTAATGACAATTAAACACCGAAAGGGTAAAAATTCTAAAATGGCCATTTAACATTGGTAATTACGAGGCGGTGTGTGTGTGTGTGTGTGTGTGTGTGTGTGTGTGTGTGTATGTGTGCACTCTTATAGGTCTAGCCATCCTCATGGTTGTATGGGCCTCTGTGCCCCCTACAGAAGGCCACGAAGCCAAGATTTATTATGCTACTTGGCTTTTAGCAATGGGTGAATCCACATACTCAGGTTATTTGAATGATCTTTAAGCCAAACCATTGAAGTTTAGTAACAAACTACAGTAAAAACATTTCCTAACATATTGAAATTCAACATATGAAGTCAACTACTGATTCTTGACTATTGTCGAATATGTACATTAAACACTGAAACGGTTCTGACTGGCCTGCGCTGATCTTGAAAAAGCAAAACAGATTCAGATCTGGTTGGGTAGGGAGCCATCTGAAATTATGAAGGTTTTAAGCTTGGCTGGGATGTTGACTAAATACAAAGAGCCGAGGTGGCACAGTGGTTAGGGTGCAGTACTGCAGGCCACTTCAGCTGACTGCTATCTGCAGTTCGGCGGTTCAAATCTCACCGGCTCAAGGTTGACTCAGCCTTCCATCCTTCCGAGGTGGGTGAAATGGGGACCCAGACTGTGGGGGGCAATATGCTGACTCTGTAAACCGCTTAGAGAGGGCTGAAAGCCCTATGAAGTGGTATATAAGTCTAACTGCTATAGATAGATAGATAGATAGATAGATAGATAGATAGATAGATAGATAGATAGATAGATAGATAGATAGATAGATAGATAGATAGATATAGGAGCCGAGGTGCCCCAGTGGTTAAATGCAGTACTACAGGCCACTTCAGCTGACTGCTATCTGCAGTTCGGCAGTTCAAATCTCACCGGCTCAAGGTTGACTCAGCCTTCCATCCTTCCGAGGTGGGTGAAATGAGGATCCAGACTGTGGGGGCGATATGCTGACTCTGTAAACCGCTTAGAGAGGGCTGAAAGCCCTATGAAGCTGTATATAAGTCTAACTGCTATTGCTATTGCTATTGCTACCCCAGATGAAGGTAATGAAAACTCACTTTCATACTATTGCCAAGAAAACCATATGGACAGATGGCACGAGAGTTTTCACATATTTACATATGACATATGTTACATATGTCCATATTACATATGTCAGGTCTTACACAGTAGCTTACCTTGAGGATACATTCCTGATAATTATAGCCTGTGTCTGAACGTATGAGGAATTTCAACTTTCAGGCATTTTCAGGTTGTTATTGTTGTTGTTTTTAAACGAAAACTGAAGGATGATGGAGATGGGAAATTTGCATTTAAACATTTCATTTTTATTTTATAGGATTGGATTATAGCTCCAGAGGGTTATGCTGCCTTTTATTGCGACGGAGAATGTTCATTTCCTCTCAACGCCCACATGAATGCCACAAATCACGCCATAGTACAGACGCTGGTATGCTTTCATCTGTTTTTTTTAAAAATAAATAAATAATCAATATATAATGTTTAGAGATATTTTATAAATCATAAATACAAATATTTATTTATCAGTCAATCAGATTCAGTGGAGCTTCCTTCTCAGGAGATGCAGCATCCTATATACAGAGAAGAACATTTTAAATATCTATTTGGTCGTATTTTTAAAATGTCTTTGGCTTCCGCAGGGGTCTTTAAAGAAAAAGAAGCAATATTTGGAAATATTGCATGCTGCGCTAACATTTCATTTCAAGCGCAAACCAAGAAGAGTGTTGTATTTCTCAAAGGCCAGCTGTAAACAGGCTTTTGAGAAGCTTCTGTGATTTTTACAATTGCATTTTTATACTTTCCACATTTTTTTGTTTTTGTTTTCCAATAATAGTTTAGGGCCAAGCTACCCCAGACTCCATTTTCTTTATCCTGCACAATCTTTGGATGGATCTTCCCTTTAGCTATGAAAAACGCATTGTTTTTTTAAGGGAGAAGATCAGTTTAGAAATATAAATAAATAAAATAAGTAGATTAGTCCTCCTCCTCCTTTAAATCAACCCAGTACATGATAAAACACTATTCATGGGACGTGAATATTTTTTCCCCGCATTTCAGTCTAGAACTATGAAAGAGAGATTTGTTCGAAGCCAGCTTCCATGCCCAAGGGGGGGATTACAAGCTGGTCTTCCCACTACTAATACATCTCCTTAACTACTAGAGCATACACTCTTTCTCTTTCTCTCTATACATACCACACACACACACACACACACACACGGACACATACACACACTATACACCCAAACCTCTATCTCTGTGTTGTGTTTAAATGTGTGTGTATGTCTTGTGTGTGTGTGAGAGAGAGGGGGTCAGGCCCATTTTAACAGCATTATGGGCCCTGGGCAAAGCAATGTACTGAGACCCCCTACGACAATTACTCACGGGTATAAAAATTGTATAAAAATGTAAACGCTTGATAAAATTAAACATATATTTGCATCTTAGCATTAATTTTAAAAATGCAGATTCGGAACTGCGGTATGATATACGATGGAACTTATTGTTCCTATGTTGTTTTTAAGTTATGTGTTTGTTTTTGTTGATCTGCTTAGGTGTTTAAAATAAAAATTTATAACAATGAAAAAAAATGCGGTAAAATGTAATAAATATGTTGATGTATTTATACGGTACAAGGTGCATTGAAGGGTAAACATACACCGATTAGTATAGGGCCCCGATGCTCGTGGGGGCAATGGGCAAGTACCCATCAGGCCCATGTGTTAAGACAGCCCTGGGAGAAGGGGAGAAAGATTGAGGGAGAGAGAGAATATATGGTTGGCAGGGGAATTTTGGGACTTGTCGTCCACAAGCAGGGGTGGGTTTCAACCGGTTCGCGGCGGTCCCCGCGAACCGGTTGGTCGGCGAACCCGGAAGTAAGTAACTTCCGGGAACGGCGAAGGGCCCACCCACCCGCCCGCGCTCCTTACCCGGTTTTGACGAGTTCTGCACTTCCACGCATGCGCAGGACGCATACAGCACCTGCACGATCCTCCAGGAGCAGCTGGAGCATCGCACAGACGCTAGTACGCATGCGTGCACTGCGCGCGTGCACGAGGATGCCGCCGGCCCCGTTCCAACCAAACCGGTTGGAACGGGGCGAGAAATCCACCCCTGTCCACAAGTCTTAAAGTTACCAAGGTTGGATACGCCTGCTCTAAACCTTCAACTCGCCACAGCACAAAATTTGGGGTTTGTTGGTCTTCTTATTAAAAGCCGGATATACTTTTCATTGCAAAGTATTAAAATCAGAAACATTTCAACCAGAAGCGGGATTCACTTATCTTCCTTACTGGTACGCAAATGCGAGTGCGCTCACTTTGCTTGCTTTGCCTCCTCTGCGCATGTGCATCGTCTTCTGCGCATGCGCAGTGCTCGTGCATTACATTGGGGCGAGTGGGCGGAGCCTCCCACAGCCACCGCCGCTACCGGTTCGCCCGAACTGGAAGGAACCAGCTGAATACCACCTCTGATTCTAACAATATGACTGTCACTCTTCCACCAAAAAAACAACAACAGTGTGTATTATTTGCTCCTTGTAGGAGTCATTACAACAGATTGTAGAATGAGTAAAATCACATTGTATCTTGTTGTCTTTCACTTTCAGGTCCACTTGATGTTCCCTGACCACGTCCCAAAGCCCTGTTGTGCTCCAACCAAACTGAACGCCATCTCTGTCCTCTATTTTGATGACAGCTCCAATGTTATTTTGAAAAAGTACAGGAACATGGTGGTGCGATCGTGCGGATGCCACTAGGATTCAATTGCAAAAAAAAACCAGTGTCGCAAAGTGGAAATTGTACAGTTATTCTTTGTTATGTTTCTTTTCTGAGTGTAGAGGAATGGGAGTGACCATTTCACAATATTTCTCCAAGAAGAGGATCCGTCCGTTACGACAGAATCCTGGAGCTGACGTTCTTCCTGTATGGTGTCCGTCACACCACAAACTGGGCTGCAACCGGGTGCTTGCTACTCCCCTCATCCTCTAGCTACGCCTTCGTTTGTAAGCATCTGGGGAAGGAAATGTGGCTGTCACAGAGATCAAGAAAAGCATAGAAAAAACATGAAGAGAAACCTGTACAAAGGGAATTTATTTAGGGAGATAAGAAAATTAAAAGACCAAAAAAAAAAGAAGATACAATTGAACTGAGTTTGAATTTGAATAGATTTGTATGCCGCCCAATCCCAAAGGACTCTGGGCGGCTTACATAAAAACAATTAAAATATTAAAAAGATTAAAAAAACAAAACAGTACAATTTAAATTACATTGGTTAAATGCAGCACTGCAGGCTACTTCAGCTGACTGCAGTTCTGCAGTTCGGCGGTTCAAATCTCACCGGCTCAGGGTTGACTCAGCCTTCCATCCTTCCGAGGTGGGTAAAATGAGGACCCGGATTGTTGTTGGGGGCAATATGCTGACTCTGTAAACCGCTTAGAGAGGGCTGAAAGCCCTATGAAGCGGTATATAAGTCCAACTGCTATTGCTATTGCTATTAAAACAGAAAAAAAAAACACAACATATAATGGGGCTGGAGTTCAGTCAGGCTCAGCAGCCCCAGGCCTGCCGAAACAGCCAGGTCTTAACGGACTTACGAAAGGCCAGGAGAGTGGGGATGGTCCGGATCTCAGGGGGTAGCTCATTCCAAAGGGCCGGGGCTGCAACAGAGAAGGCTCTCCCCCGGGGAGCCGCCAGACGGCATTGTGTAGCTGACGGTACCCAGAGAAGGCCCGCCCTGTGCGATCTTATTGGGCGCTGGGAGATAAGTTGCAGGAAGCGGTCACGGAACTATCCAGGTCCTAAGCCATGTAGGGCTTTGTAGGTAATAACCAGCACTCTAGACTCTAGTTGTTAAAACGTAGACTAAGGCTAGGAGTTTCCTTTTTGATTTTTTTAATGGAGAAAATAAGGATATTAGGTAACTTAATCCCACTGACGTCACACCTCTTCTCATGTACAGTATAATGTACATAGTAGCTTTTATTTATTTAAAGGTATATCCTTTCTTTTATACGAATGTTGTTTCAAATGCTTTATTATATAGGTTTATATATAAGCAGTAGAACGTTGAAGGCAAATTTGGGGTACCCCGTACTGAGATTTATTTCATTTTATAAAATAAAGCTTTTGTACACTCTCTCTCTCTCTCCACTCTCCCCCCCCCCTCCCCTCCTTTCCTCTCAAGGTAAAAAAAATCCCGAACTCCTGTGACTATTTTATATTGTTAAAGGAAATTGAATACATTTGGCCAAATTGTGCCAATGAAAACTCTGGCGGGCTATTTATTTAGAGTAAGCACTGAGAACGGGGTTTTTTTTTTTTTTAAATGCTTAGCTAAACACAATTTTCCTTTTAGAAGTTCTGCCCCATTAGGTGAAGTAAGTTGAACTGTGTTTAAATAAACAAATGGTAGCTTAAATGCAGTGGGGCTGAAAGATTGCGCACAATTGTGGGGGCTGTTTTTCTCTAGAATAATCGTGTAACCGTAGGAACCATAATCTCCTTCCCTTTTGCTTGTGGGCTGCAGTTCTTCCTGGAGGCACGAAACTTGGGGCATTCTGCCAGTTGCTCGTGCCCAAAATTTAGTTCCGAACTTTGTGCGATGGGAGAGGGGAGGGGGGAAAACAGAGTACAACCTTCTTACCTCAGCTAGATGTGATTGGTCCATCATCTCTAACATGGCTGCAAAATGTGTGGTTCTTAGACCAAAACCACCATATGAACCAGCCTCCTCTCTAAGAAAGATATCAGGAGATGGAAATGCAATCAATTTCCACTGGGCATTTTGGAATTTAAGCAAACGTTCCATTAACCTGTTCCATGAACCTTACTACTCTATCCATATCTTCTCAGAAGTAAGTTCCATGGGATCTGCTGCTGGATAGGGTTGAGTTTGGTTGAAAACAGAGAGCATTGGACTTGCACTGTATTTCTCTCCTTTAAGCACTATTTAATAATAGTGCTTAAAGGAGAGAAGCGCCGAGGTGGCGCAGTGGTTAAATGCAGCACTGCAGGCTACTTCAGCTGACTGCAGTTCTGCAGTTCAGCTGTTCAAATCCCACCGGCTCAAGGTTGACTCAGCCTTCCATCCTTCCGAGGTGGGTAAAATGAGGACCCGGATTGTTGTTGGGGGCAATATGCTGACTCTGTAAACCGCTTAGAGAGGGTTGAAAGCCCTATGAAGCGGTATATAAGTCTAACTGCTATTGCTATTGCTATAATAAGACTGTTATGGTATAAGGGAAGCATAGAATAATGGGCTCAGCTGTTGATCACGTTTAATAAGATTCCGATGGTATGGAATAGGGGAAATACAGAATAATGCGCTCAGGTGTTACGAACACTTTGGAGAAATGAATTTATCTCTTTTTCAACAGGGTTAAAACATTGACATGGATTGTTTTAATTTTGTTACATTAGATCTGTTGAAATACTATGCTCTTGTGCTTCAGAGAGACCTAAGGAATGCATTGCCTTTGACTCTGTTTAATTTGTCCATGAAGTTGTCAAGAAGCACAGCTTGATGTGAGGACACGTTTATCCTAATTTATCACAGCTTTAATTAAACTTTAGTACACATATTCCCGCGGTACAAGTAGCCACTCAATGTCACTTTGAACCCCAAGATGAGTGGCTTATACATTTGATAAATAAGTAAATAAATCCCTCCAAATTGCTGTTTTGCCAGCCCTTCCAAGCAAATGAGATAGGAAACAAGACTAGATTCTACTTTAATTAGTCCAATCAGTTTTATCCTACTGGAAGTAAGTCTACTTAACAGAATCTTGCAAGTCTGAAGGTATAAACTTCCCACTGCCCCCTTTAACTGCTTGATCCAGTAGGGCAGATCCTTCCTAAGTGGTGGCGCAGTGGTTAAATGCAGCACTGCCGGCTACTTCAGCTGACTGCAGTTCTGCAGTTCGGCTGTTCAAATCTCACCGGCTCAGGGTTGACTCAGCCTTCCATCCTTCCGAGGTGGGTAAAATGAGGACCCGGATTGTTGTGGGGGGCAATATGCTGACTCTGTAAACCGCTTAGAGAGGGTTGAAAGCCCTATGAAGCGGTATATAAGTCTAACTGCTATTGCTATTGCTCTTCTTTCTCTGACCATTAAGCCACTGGAGGCCCCTGCCTCTCTTATCTAATTGTTTCCTAGGCAGCGTCTCTTTCCCTCTTAATGTCATTTACACATTCCATTATACATGCTTTAAGAAATGTTTAAAATTAATTTGGGAATTGTTTAGAAAGAAAATGAATTTGTTTAGGACTTAAATCGAAGATTATGGCATTTGGAGCTGAATTTATGTTAAATAAAGGTGGAAGTGTATTTTGGGGTACATTAAATAATATATTTTGGAATAAAGGTGTACCATTTTAAGTACATGAAAGGGAAGATTATATTATGTTCTGTTGAAATATAAGTCTATATTTTATAACCTAATAAACCTGAAATATTAGCTGGTTTGCTATATGCCTTTTTTCTGGATTGCATTATCTTGATTAGAAGCATTGTGTTCACTGGAAGCAGCCCTTTATTAAAAATACAGGGTTGTAGCTTAAGATTTGCTTTCTGTCGTAAAAGGAGCATTGCGCTGAAGAAAGCTTGCTCAGAAACAATACAGATATGATATACATCTACATGCACTGAAGTTTAGCTTGAGACACACACATTTCTTCCAAAAATGACAATTCTAACCAAATAGAAGAAGGGTTAAACAAGAAAAGAGGAAGAGAGAATGCTTCTCTGGTGTACTGCTCCAATTGTTCTATTGCGAAGGAGAGAACATTGGCACAGGCATTTTTGCATGCTGCATTATTGGGAGTGGAGATACAGGATGCATGTGTCTAGGCATGCTTCTTACCGTGACTGATAAAACATGCTTCATGGGCCTTTCCATTTTGAGGGGAGAAAATAAAGTCATGTGAAAAAAAAACCTGTTGGAAGTCAATGCCTAAGATCAATGCGCCAAGTCCAATTTTAATCAGTTTAAAGCTTCCAACTCCTCACTAACCACTGTAGCAGAGGTGGGTTCCTACCAGTTCGCACCTATTCGGTAGAGCCGGTTCATCAAATCTACCGAACCGGTTAGAAGAGGTTCCACCAGTGGACCCGGAAAGCAGGCCACACCTACAGAGGAGGTTCCAACATTTTTTGAAACCCACCACTGGTCCTTGGATATGATTATTCTACACTATCATGCTCCTATTTATAAAACTCCGTGCCTCTGTGAAAGGTGAGGATGACTACTGCGTTTGTGGTGCAATCAGAACATTGTGTGTGTTGAAGTTGTTTTAACACAAACCAAAGGTGCCTTTTAAAAAACAAGTTTACATCCTATTCTTATGCATGCCAGTGCTGTGTGTGAGGTAATTTAAGGTGGTTCTGACAAGTGTCGTCGGCATCTTCATATCCGGTCACATGGGCGGCAAGCCACTCCCACAAAGGAGGCCACACCCATAGAGTAGGTTCGAACAATTTTTGAAACCCACCACTGCACTGTAGCTACTTAATATATTCCCCAAAGAGCTAACTAAACACGTCGTGAATTAAGGGGAAGCATGTAGCACTATTTTGAAGCTAATTGTTTTTAAGGGGTAACTCCCAATTGACTCGAGTCAGTTTAGACTGCCAGCTTATTCGGGGGAAGAGAGACCATTAGAAAAGTATTGGATACAATTGAAGGGGAAGAGAGGGGAGAAGAGAGGAGAGAGGCGGGAGAGGGTAGGAGAGGTAGGGGAGAGGAGAGAGAGGAGGGGAGACAAGAGGAGAGGAGAGAGGAGAGACAGGAAAGAAGGAGAGGGGAGAGGAGGGGAGAGGGAAAGGGAGAGGAGAGGGGAGAAGGAGAGGAGAGAAAAGGAGAGGCTATATGGTTGTACAGTTTTGGTCCCACCAGAGGTGGGTTCCTGCCAGTTCGCACCAGTTCGGTAGAACCGGTTCGTCAAATCTACCGAACCAGATAGAAGAGGTTCCACCAGTGGACCCAGAAAGCAGGCCACACCTACAGAAGAGGTTCCAAAAAATTTTGAAACCCACCATGGACACACACACAAACATACACACAAACACACACACACACACACACAAACACACCCAGATTCACACAGAGAGAGAAAGAGAAAGAAAGCAAGAAAAGAAATAAAAAAAGAAAAAAAAGAAAAAGTGAGAGAGATGAAAGAAGAAAAGGAAAAAGGGACAGAGACAAAAGGAAGGAGAGAGAGAGAGAAAGAGAGAGGAAGAAAGAGAAAGAAAGAGAAAGAAAGAAAACACATGGCCGGCAAGCCACTCCCACTAGGTCACATGGCCGGCAAGCCCCTCCCAAAAAGGAGGCCACACCCACAGAGTAGATTCGGAAAAAAAATTGAAACCCACCACTGGGTCCCACCCATACTTAGTGTGACATTGGACTTGGAAAGATGGGATGTTTTTCCAGGATCTTAAGTAGAGGAAACATCCTGTTCAGAATTTCCTGTCCCCCAAATCCTGGACATCTATTAGTATTCTCCTCAGTCTACATTTCTTAGTAAGTAATGAATAACAAGATTTCTTATTTATTAATTCTTAGGTTCCTTGGATAAATTGCTAAAATAGGCAAGGGCTAGTCGGTAAAATAATCTTGAAATGCTTTCCATAGATGAAAGATAACACCTGAATGGACCATTTCCCCTATAAAATTCTACCCTATGAAGCAGAATTAAATGTCAGGGAAGTTTTAGCTTTTCCCTTTTCTTCTTTTATCTCCCTCTGCTTCTGCAAAGTCATTATTTCTTGAAATTCCCAGAATCTATCATGCATTTGGAGAGCAACATATGGAGGCTGATAAACTCACAACAAGGGTGATATAAATAATAGTGCAAGCCTCTCTAGAGTTTAGCAATGGAGACATGAACATCTGTCTCCAGCTGTGCAGCTATTTCTGAATGACATAGATCAAGCCAGGTTGGACAGAAATGGTAATTATTTTTGTTACTGACTGGAAGATCAAAGGTTAGTCTCAAAAAGTAAGGACAAGGGGACTGGTATCTAATGAAAAGATTTATACAGTATGTAATTTAATGTACGGTTTTCACATGAACCTCATGCTAATGTATATCAATGACAGCGAAAACAAACACTTTGATACAAGATTAACTATCACTGATGAAAAGTACATTTTGACTCTCTCAATAATCCTCAGCGGCTGTAATATTCCAATATTACCCTTGCAAAGAATCTAGTCGTAGGCTGTATCACTGAACAAATTATTTCATTCCAAATATAAAATTAATAAATCTGTTTTGCTGAAATTGGCAGTTGGGGGCCCACAACATTTTTGTATAATGATCTCCCGCACTTTTTAATGCAAGAGCTGGTATTCTGTCATGATAATTAATCCCTTTTTCTAATAAACCTCAGCATCAGTAGAAGAGAGCTAGAGTTCAGTTGTTTTCTGAACCAACCAGAATTTGATCAAATGCTTCCTTTGTATTGTCAAACACTTCTTGTTATTTTTTTTTAAATATGAGATTATAGCACATTGGGGAAACAACTCAAAATAATATCATCATAAAAGAGGAATCATAATTCTAATGATTTAGGTGCCGAAATACAAGACAAAATATTCAGGCACTCTCCTGCTCCCCAAAATGAATGGTTCCCTCGCACATATGTGCTATTCATTCCCAACTCTCGGGGGCGATGCTCATCTCCATTTCAAAGCTGAAGAGCCAGCACTGTCCGAAGACGTCTCCGTGGTCATGTGGCTGGCACGACTAAATGCCAAAGGCGCACGGAACGCTGTTATCTTCCCACTAAAGGTGGTCCCTATTTTTCTACTTGCATTTTTTTTTGTGCTTTGAAACTGCTAGGTTGGCGGAAGCTGAGACAAATAACGGGAGCTCACTCCGTTATGTGGCGCCACGGATTCAAACCGCTTAACTGCCGGTACCTTTCTGATCGACAAGCTCAGTGTCTTAGCCACTGAGCCACCATGTCCCCATGGATTAATTAAATTTTAATTAATTAATTAAAATTAACGAGAGCAAACTTACTCACATTTTAACATCTAGCCAATGAAATCGCAAGCAAAGCTGACAATGTGTCCAGTGCTAGCCACAGTGGGAAAAAAAAGGAAGAAGGATTTTCCTTGGGAATTCTGATTTTTATGTATTCTGCTATTTATTAGTGTTGGTAAGGTATTTTTTCCTTCATATGTGAAGAAGTCTATTAATGAGTATTGCCTACATAAATTAATGGATCGGCAGGTTAATGGGAAATCCGGGGGGGACGGGGGGGGGACGACAAAACAACTTCATAGTGCGGAATAAATCTTGCTCCACAATTCAAGCATCCTTGTCTTATTCCATAGGTGGCCAAACAGCTCTGATAGAACTGCCACTTACTTTCTTTGATTTTGTAACAACTCCCATACCAACGTACCAGAGGTGGGTTCCTACCAGTTCGCATCTATTCAGTAGAAGCGGTTCGTCAAATCTACCGAACCGGTTAGAAGAGGCTCCACCAGTGGACCCGGAAAGCAGGCCACACCTACAGAAGAGGTTCCAAAAAATTTTGAAACCCACCACTCTCTCTCTCTCTCTCTCTCTCACACACACACACACACACACACAGACTCACACAGAGAGAGAAATAGAAAGAGAAAGAAAGGAAGGAAGGAAGGAAGAAGGAAAGAAAGAAAAAAAAGAAAGAAAAAAAGAAAGAAAAAGTGAGAGAGAGATGAAAGAAAAAAAGGAAAAAGGGACAGAGAGACAAAAGGAAGGAAAGAGAGAGAGAGAGAGAGAGAGAGAGAGAGACAGACAGACAGAGAGAACACATGGCCAGCAAGCCACTCCCACAAAGGAGGCCACACCCACAGAGTAGGTTCAAATTTTTTTTGAAACCCACCACTGCTACGTATCAACCTGCTGTTCTTTTTGAGCTTGGATTCACTTTATATAAGTGAAGTAGATCCCACTGAGACAATTGGACAGAATTGTAACATTGAAGAAGTGCCCCCTTTCCATACCAAAGGGGAAAAAAAAAACCCCATAGCTGTTATCACTATGCTAAATGTGTTTCAGTTTTGGAGTATCTTTTGCTGGATATGAATTATTAAGTTATGTGGATGGACCAAGTGCAGAATCCAATTAATCTACCAACAAAGTTTATTTTTCCATTCCCTATAACTATGCGAAAATGTCAAGTTTTGAAATATTTTTCTTCATGCAGCTGTCAAGGGGGGGGGGGGGGGGTTGGTCTGTTAACAAAGACTATCATTATTCAGGAATGTTTATGGTCACTGGCCTTTAAGGAGGGTTCCTCAAAGGGCAGGATGTGAATGATTTTGGGGGGAAAGAAAATACAACTCACCCATCCGCGCATGTAATTCCCCCCCCCCCCCCGCCATCCAACAGCCAATTCACATCGAAGAATTTTCTGGATTTTTATCTATTTAAACTTTAATCAGTAGTACTACCTAGTGACAGATTTGTTTTTACACTCAATACATTCCTTCAGATTAAAGCATTTGAAACTGAATTTTGTTTCCCGATTTGTTTTGATTTTCTTCTAACTTTTCTCTATTTATGAAAATAGACCTTTCCTAAGGGGTGAACTCAAACATCCAGTTAAATAGGTCTGCCATTTCTTGTTGATCTAGTCATAAATGTTCCTTGAAGTGGCGGGAGGAGCCCTGTTGTCTGTCTTTTAACATTACTTCAAATTAATTCAAAATTTATATAGGAAAAATATATCTTCCTGCTGAGGTATTGCTCCAAAATGCATTGCACTGCTGACCTACCTTATTTCTGATAATGATTATGAATAGTGACGATCCTTGTCTATTTCCCTTGTTCTGCAGACTTCACCATCACAGAAATCCTGTAATATTTCTCTCCATCCCATTTCAGCTTCTTTTTCAAAATTTGAAGCCCCCCCCAAGGCAATAAAGAACCTATGAAAACCAATTTAGCTACAAGTTAAGAGGTTGAATCAAGATCTAATCATTCTTTGAACAGACCCACTGAAATGAATGGGTGTTTACTTACCGTACATGCCTACTGATTTCAGCTTTCCCGTTTAAGCATGACTAAATTTTGATCTAAACAATAGCAATATAGCGTCAAAAAAATGGCACAAGCAATATATCAGAGGGCGAGTATAACAGAATACAAGTGGATCACTTTAATCTCAAGGTAACAACCAGTCACTTTGAATCCAAAGTCTACATGGCAGCCTTGAGGCTGTATAAAACCTTCCATTGTTCGGTTAGCACTAATATTTTTATAAGTTAATTCAACTTGGAGGTTTTTTTGAACATGGGAGCAGAGGGACATTTGGAAAACTCCCCCAAAGACTTGGAAAAATACAGAATTAGCCATGCTCTCCAGATGCCCTCACTATCTGCTTTGACTTCATCCACTTCCACTTGTCCCACTTTCATGCACATATCTACGCCCCCCAGCACACTTGTGTGGTTAGATCTTTCCAAAACACTGATCTTCCATCTATTTCGTGTAATGATTTCCACTGACACATCTGGAAAAAAGCCAGGGTTCATCTTGAATGCTTTGTGACTAGCAGAGGTGGTGCAGTGGTTAAATGCAGCACAGCAGGCTACTTCAGATGACTGCAGTTCTGCAGTTCGGCTGTTCAAATCTCACCGGCTCAGGGTTGACTCAGCCTTCCATCCTTCCGAGGTGGGTGAAATGAGGACCCGGATTGTTGTTGGGGGCGATATGCTGACTCTGTAAACCGCTTAGAGAGGGCTGAAAGCCCTATGAAGCGGCATATAAGTCTAACTGCTATTGCTATTGCTAAAGACGTTTTAAAAAAAATTGTCACGTGCATCTATATATGTGGATCTGTGATGCTGAGCTCACATTGCCCTTCCTGGATCCAGATCAAACACGATTGGGTAATGTCAACTGATATTTCTGTTTATTGCCACATTGCCATGTGATGATGTCACTTTATGTTTCCTCCTTCTATGAGAAACCAATTCCAGGACCTTCTTTGAACCAAACAGTCACTTCTCCAACAGCACCAAAAAAAGCTCATTGCAGATCTTTACAATTAATAAAGTCATGGTAACTTTATTAATCCCATTCTCATCCTGGTCTCATGTTTTAATTCTGGATGGATGGGCAGCAGTGGTGGGTAGGAGTGGCTTGCCGGCCATGTGACCTGGTGGGAGTGGCTTGCCGGCCATGTGTGTTCTCTCTCTCTCTCTCTCTCTCTCTCTCTCTCTCTCTCTCTCTCTCTCTCTCTCTCTCTCACCTTCCTTCCTTTTGTCTCTCTGTCCCTTTTTCCTTTTTTCTTCCATCTCTCTCTCACTTTCTCTCTCTCTCTCTCTCTCTCTCTTTCCTTCCTTTTGTCTCTCTGTCCCTTTTTCCTTTTTTCTTTCATCTCTCTCTCACTTTTTCTTTCTTTTTTTCTTTCTTTCTCTCTCTCTCTCTCTCTCTCTCTCTCTCTCTCTCTCTCTCTCTCTCTCTCTCTCTCTCTCTCTCTCTCTCTCTCTCTCTCTCTCTCTCTCTCTCTCTTTCTGTCAGTGGTGGGTTTCAAAATTTTATCTATAGGTGTGGCCTGCTTTCTGGAGGAACCTCTTCTAATCGGTTCGGTAGTTTTGACAAACCAGTTCTACCGAACTGGTGCGAACTGGTAGGAACCCACCTCTGATGGGCAGGCATTAAACATCATGGGATATTTTTCCCTTGCAGGTAAAGATCAATCTCATTTATGATGCCAGGATATAAGCACAGACCCACCAATCTTTGACAATGTATATCCCAAAGTCTTCTCCCTATTTTAACAGCCTTCTGGAAATATGATGAAGTATCAGCAAAGAACAAGAATTAGGGCTGCCATGCTGGTTTTCTGTGTACATCCTTCCTCGTTTCCAAAATGATAAACAGACAAATGATATAAAGCAAGAACTGGTGATGTGGATGATACATGGCCCTAGCAGTAAAGATTAAAACCCTGGAACCTATGAGAGATTTGCAAAACTTACAGTTGTCTCTGTTTTCAGAGAAAACAACTCCCTTTTTCTCCCCTTGTAACTCTCATTGCTGTGGGGAAGGATTTGACAAACAGAGCCCCCGTTTATTTTTAATGCACGCTTAGAGTATCTTGGATTGCAAAGAAAACAAATGATGCGGTTTTATATGAGGCACAGCTAGATGGTTTATGAGTACGATAAGAAAGGGGCGATTGTAGTTTGCCAGGCGCGCAACCAGGGAAGGGAAACACAAGGCCGGAGAGTTTGCAGAAGGTAAAAGGGGACATGTTTAAATAATCATCTTTTGAAAGTTATGTTGATATACAAGGAACTGGGATGAAACTAGGAACCAGTTCATGACTCCTAACGACAAATCAGACTCTAGGCCAAATATGGAGTGTCACATACATCCAGGATGACATAACAATGTGTGGGCCTTCAAGGCCTTCTTTTAGTGACCCCAGAGCCTCCCATCATAAATAGGTAAAGGTAAAGGTTCCCCTCGCACAATAGTTGCTAGTCATTCCTGACTCTAGGGGGCAGTATTCATCTCCATTTCAAAGCCAAAGAGCCAGCGCTGTCTGAAGACGTCTCCGTGGTCTCGTGGCTGGCATGACTAAATGTCGAAGGTGCACAGAATGCTGTTATCTTCCCACCAAAGGTGGTTCCTATTTTTCTACTTGCATTTTTTACGTGCTTTCGAACTGCTGGGTTGGCAGAAACTGGGACAAGTAACAGGAGTTCACTCCGTTACGCGGCGCTAGGGATTCGAACCGCTGAATTGCCGACCTTCTGATCGACAAGCTCAGCATCTTAGCTACTGAGTCAATGTACGCACAAAAATACGGAATACATTATAACAGAGTTGGAAGGGACCTTGGAGGTTTTCTAGTCCAACCAACTGCTCAAGCAGGAGACCTTATACTGGTTCTGACAAATAATTGTCCAATCTCTTCTTTAAAAACTTCCAGTGATGGAACAACCACAGCTTCTGGAGACAAACCATTCCGCTGATTGATTGTTGAATTAAATTAAATTAAATAGTTACCCCTAAGTGCTGTAAAGGAAGCAAAAGAGAGTTATTAAAATGAAAAAGTGTCCCTAAATTTACATGACCCTGGAACACGACAACACTTAAAAACATGAACCAATAGCAGTTAGACTTATATACCGCTTCATAGGGCTTTCAGCCCTCTCTAAGCGGTTTACAGAGTCAGCATATATTGCCCCCACAGTCTGGGTCCTCATTTCACCCACCTCGGAAGGATGGAAGGCTGAGTCAACCTTGAGATTTGAACTGCTGAACTGCAGATAGCAGTCAGCTGAAGTGGCCTACAGTACTGCAACCTAACCACTGCTTTGTTCATGTGACCATGGGGATGTTGCAATGGTCATATGTGTGGGAAATGGTCATACGTCACTGTTGTGGCCCAGCAGGAGCCGTTGGAGCTGTCACCAGACTCTGACAGTGAGGGGCCCTATGAGTTGGCTCTGGAGGATGTGGCGGACCCTGGACAGGGTTCCGACTCCGAGCAGGGCGCAGAGATGCTGGTTGGCCACCAGGAGGCACCTGAGCCTTGGACCAGTGGGGAGGAGACAAGGGAGTGTGATATGGACACCAGCTGTGAGTTGTTCCTGGATGCACGCCATCGAAGAGCTAATAGGCGTCAGGAACAATTACGCAATTACAGGAAGTAATTGCACTCAGCTGGTGGTCATTAGGCTCCTCTCCAGACTATAAAAAGCTACTTGTTCACACGCCCCTCTTTGCAGAAGTCAACACAGAATCGAATGTTGAAGAACTTTGAATGAGCTTGGCAGGCTGGATTGCTGCCAAGCCTTATCTGTGTTTATTGCTGCTCAAGCTTGTCTGCGCCGGTTTCCTGCCAAGGACCTATCTGTCTGTTAATTAAATGCCATAACTTATCTTTGACTCAGAGTGTGCTTGGGTGTGGAATGAGGGGGGGTCAGAACACGTCACTAAATAAATGTAAGTTGATGAAGACCTGAATTAAGACCATTCCTTTTCCCAAACTGCCTTCCAATCTAGAAATTTTGGCCCCACCAGAACACCTTCCCTTAGGACTTCCCATTAGGCATCACTGCCTCTTACTCTTGCCCAGCCTCCAAAATGTTGGCACGGTTTCCCCAGCCTTCCAATGATTGTTCCTTCTTCCTTGTCCTGAGCGTGAAAAGTTTCCTTTAGCAAGGGGGTTCAGAGAAAGGTGCCATTCATCCCGCCACAGCAGAAGCTGGTGGGCCATGTGCTCCATCTCTTCTTTGGAAAATGAAGAGAGTTCAAAGGGAATGGGAAAGAGGTGGCGCAGGGCCTTCCTGTTCAAAGAGAAGGAAAACAGCCCAAATTCCCTCAACAAACACCACCCCTGTGAAAAGCGACAAGTATTTGGATTTTGGCCAAGATCTCTTTGGAACGGCGGCCCTGGATGGAATGTTTCTGTGAGAAACAATCCTACTCTGTGATGTCTCCCAACTCTGCTTCTGGTGGCAACATGTCAATGATGCTATTGGTGATACCATCAGTTTTCATGTGTGATCAATTCCTTCTATTTGCTTATGTGACTCTTGAAACATTCCCTTCAGCTCTCAGGGGTCTCTCAAGCCAGAATCAAGTTTGGTATCATGTTATAGCAGTTAGATTTATATACCGCTCCATAGGGCTTTCAGCCCTCTCTAAGCGGTTTACAGAGTCAGCATATTGCCCCCAACAACAATCTGGGTCCTCATTTTACCCACCTCGGAAGGATGGAAGGCTGAGTCAACCCTGAGCCGGTGAGATTTGAACAGCCGAACTGCAGAACTGCAGTCAGCTGAAGTAGCCTGCAGAGCTGCATTTAACCACTGCGCCACCTCGGCTTATGCCTTTCCTAAAACCCAAAGTTAAATACTGGAGGGTCAAAATTATAAAACACATTCCAGCGAGTAAATTCATGGCAATGGAAACTAGCAAAGCATCACACTGAAGCGCTAGTAAAGGTAGTGTTAATCGGAAATATAATATCAAGTCCAATTTCCTAGAACTGTGACGGCTAAGCTTTTTTCATCGCGGGCCAAAAGTGTGTGCGGGCACACACAACAGCATGTGCACAACAGCACGCACCCATAATACAATGTATGTACAACCCCCATGCTCCCCCCATATGCACACTTGACCCCCCTCGCACTTCCCCCACGCATATGCATGCAACCCGTGATTATGTGTGACTCCCCGCGTACAACCCCTCGGACCTGGGTACTTGAGAGACCGCCTGCTGCCAATTACCTCCCATAGACCCGTTAGATCGCACAGGGTCGGCCTCCTCCGGGTTCCGTCTACCAGCCAATGCCATCTGGCTACCACCCATGGGAGGGCCTTCTCTGTAGCAGCTCCGGCCCTTTGGAATGAACTCCCCGCAGAGATTCGGACCCTCACCTCTCTCCAGGCCTTCCGGAAAGCCTTCAAAATCTGGCTGTGCCGGCAGGCCTGGGGTTGATGAGTTCCCCTCCCCTCTCGACTTGTATGGCTGTATGACTCTTGTGTATTTTAATTACGTGTACTGTGTTTGTATCCCTTTTTCCCCTTTTGAGTTGTTCGCCGCCCTGAGTCCCTCCCAAAGAAGGGCGGCATACAAATAAACTAAATTTTAATCTTAATCTTAATCTCATGTGTGCATGACCCCTGCATGTGTGCCCCCTGTGCCTTGCCCCCACGGCCCCCACGCATGCACCGCAGAGACCCAAAAACCAGCTGGCTGGCGGGAGGCAGGTGCACATGCGGAGTGGAGCTGAGCTGGGGCGACGGCTCACGTGCTGGCAGAGAAAGCTCTGTGTGCCACTTGTGGCCCACATGCCATAGGTTCGCCATCACGGTGCTAGGATGAAAAATTCCACCGCCTACATGCTTCTGTTGAGGTTGGGTAGCCCCATCTCTCAATTCTCTTAAGCAGCACCACAACTGCACAGCACCTGATCTTCCATAGTGGATTGGTAGACTTGGGGGTCAGAATACGTAACTTTTTTTTAGCATGGATTCTTCCTATGGAATTTGTAACATGTTCTAAACTCCTGTCTAAGTCACATATCTTTAATGTGTTGAGTCGTTTGAGAGATGCATCCCGCAATCCTCCATTCATACATTCATTCTTAGACCCAGGACAAGCTAACTATAGCTCATTTAAATTTTAGGTATTATGACTTTATTTATGCTAATACTGTACTTTGTTGCAATTTAATATGTTGTCATATTTAATATAATTGTAGTCTTTACATTATAATTCATATAATGTATAGATCAGGGGTAGTCAACCTTTTTATACCTACCGCCCACTTTTGTATCTCTGTCAGTAGCTGTCAGCACTCCTCCATTGAAATAATTAGGAAAGAAAACCACGAGACTCCATTGCTAGAAATCAAGTGTACTTTTACTAATTATAAATGATCAGAAGCGTAGCAAAGCGAAGACTGATTATTTAGGTGCGAAAGCGAATGATACATAGAATAATAGCAGTTAATAGCAGTTAGACTTATATACCGCTTCATAGGGCTTTCAGCCCTCTCTAAGCGATTTACAGAGTCAGCATATCGCCCCCACAGTCTGGGTCCTCATTTCACCCACCTCGGAAGGATGGAAGGCTGAGTCAACCTTGAGCCAGTGAGATTAGAACCGCTGAACTGCAGATAACAGTCAGCTAAAGTGGCCTGCAGTACTGCACCGTAACCACTGCGCCACCTCGGCTCATAACTCATTCCCCACCCCTTGGCATCCTAGTTACAGTCCAATCATAATTCTCCTAAGTGTCAGGTGTGAGATAACTTCGAAAGGCATCACCCAGATGGAATGTCGGTGCCGTTGGCCTTGGTGGGAAACCTCCACCGCATGCGTAGCAAGAGAGGCAGCAAACTCCAGGATCCTCCTCCAGCACAATTAGTATTCCCCTCCCAAATACCATGCCCCCTCCCCCCGTTTCAATGGTAGCCGAAGCAGCAGCAAAGCAGAGGCTGACAGTAGCAAAATTTTCTAACCGTCCACCGGTTCCACAGTAATGGTGATTTTATGAAAACCTAATGAAAATGTTTTTAAATAATGCTATGACATTGTTTTTAAAAGTCAATTAAATTTTAAAAAAGGAAAGTGCTTCAAGATCGGACAGAATCTGTACCGCCCACCAAGAAAGCTAGAACGCCCACTAGTGGGCAGTAGGGACCAGGTTGACTACCACTGGTATAGATCTATATCCTGGAACTTTCGTTTAGATTTCGGATATATTGTTTTACAAATGTATTTTGATTCTCTCTCTGAAACCTTATTTTGTTTCTCATCCGTACCATGACCACAATGCACCGAATTGAAACTGACGCAGAACGGATCTGTAGAGGTAGTCCTTGACCTACAGCCATCATTGAGCCCCAAATTTCTGTTGCTTAGCAAGACAGTCGTTAAGTGAGTTTTGCCCCATTTTACAACCTTCCTTGCCACAAGTGTTAAGCGAATTACTCCAGGTGTTAAGTTAAGAACGTGATTGTTAAGTGAGCCAGTCTTCTCCAGTTGACTTTGCTTGTTGGGAGATCACAAAAGGGGATCAGATGAGCTGACGATGAACCATCGTAAATACAGGCCAGTTGCCAAGGATCCGAATTTTGATCCCATGACCAGGGGGATGCTGTAACAGTCGTGGGAAAAACGGTCATAAATAACTTTTTTTCAGCGCCTTTGTAACTCTGAACAGCCAGTAAACGAATGGTTGTAAGTCAAGGCCTACATTGACCAACTTCATTTTGACTTTAACTTGCTAGTTTGCGTCCATTATTTTTCTGTTAAAATGATAGGACAAGCTTGGTTCTTTTTTTTGGCTTGGCTTTCTTCTTCTTCTTCTTCTTCTTCTTCTTCTTCTTCTTCTTCTTCTTCTTCTTCTTCTTCTTCTTCTTCTTCTTCTTCTTCTTCTTCTTCTTCTTCTTCTTCTTCTTCTTCTTCTTCTTCTTCTTCTTCTTCTTCTCCTTCCGTGTGTAAATGTGTTTTTATTTTCCATTTTCATTTTCGTACAGTCACATATATACTGTGCATAACCGTGGCCATATAACATTAAACAATAAACACGGCCATTCCTCTTGTCAATAATACCCCCCAAAATAGAAACCCAATGTACCTCTTTGACCCTCCATACACCCTTTCTTTCGCCCCCCTCCAACTTTCCATCTTCCCTCCATCATTCCCCTCTACCCTACTTCCCCTCCCCCTCTACCACTCCTTTCTTCTTCTTCTTCTTCTTCTTCTTCTTCTTCTTCTTCTTCTTCTTCTCCTTCTCCTTCTCCTTCTCCTCCTCCTCCTTTCCTCTTTCCTCTTTCCTCTTTCTTCTTTGCTTTTTTCAACCCCGTTGAATCAAATGTTGAGAACGGCACTTAATAAATGTAGCGATTGCCTCTGAAGCAGTGGTGGGATTCAAATAATTTAACAACCGGTTCTCTGTTCTAATAACCAGCTGGGTAGGCGGGGCTCAGTGGTCATGTGACCATGTGGGCATGGCCAACTCAATGTCACTCAGGTCAATGGGCGCTTCGCCTTAGCTGTTACAATGTAATAAGGGTTAACCGGAGAGGCAGTTTCTGTAAGCAGGGCAATAAAGATGAGGCTAAAAACACCACCAGAATGTTTCCTTCCTGCCTTCCTTACAGGATCAGCCCTGTAAAGTGGAAAAAAACAAAAGGAGATTTCTTCCAACAACCCGTTCTCCGAGCTGCTTAGAAAGTTAACAACCGAATAGGCGCGAACCGGCTGAATCCCACCACTGCTCTGAAGAGAAGCATTCCATGGACCGGCTGACCGTCGGCAAGCTTTCTCCGCTTCCGGCTTCCAGTTCTTAAGAGGCAGCACTGAGTGTTTCCTTAAGAGCTACAAAGGCGGTGCTGACAGGCAGCGAAGCGGGCATTGCCAGGGAACCAACTCTAATTCCGCGGTATTAATTAGACCAAAAGGAAAATTAGTTCAAGTTTGGGTGATTGCTTATTGCAATTTGTAAAAGAAAGAAAGAAAATCTCTCTGCCGCAGAGATGTGTAAAACAATGCTTCGGCCAGGCATTCAGCGGGAGACAAAGGTGCTTCAGTGGGATAATTTTACATCCCTGGCAAAGCTCGGTTTCAGTCCATTCTTGCTAGCTTGCCCTCCCACTTGCCTTTCCTCCATCACCTCAGATCGACAGATAGAAGGTTCCAGTTACAGCTTTGTGTTCCTGGCCCCTCAGATCTCGTTCTCCTCTTGAAATCATGCACTTTCCTTCACTGTGTGCCGTTCGAGGTTGGAGAGGCCTTCCTTTCAAGCAAGCCTTTGTGTTCCTCAAGTTGCTTCCTCTTTGTAGTAAATTTGATCAACTTCGGGCCGAAGGTTTCTCCTCAACGGCGAAATCACCACACACCCGCAGGAGAAACGGATACGCACTTTATCTGCCCTCAAGGTCCAGGATCTGATGGGCAGAAACATTCTCCTCCTTTACACCCTCACCCCCCACCACCTCTACTGCTTCTCACTTAGCTGGTTCAAAGAATTTGGCTGAGGATGTTTTAAGAGGAGGGAATTCCAGGAAAGGTCGTGCGAGCGAACTTAATACGAAAATGTGCAAAAGCTGCCCAGATAGTCCTCGACCTGCAACCCCAATTAAGCCTAACATTTCTGTTGCTAAGCGAAACAGTTGTTAAGTGAGTTTTGTCCCATTTCACGACCTTTCTTTTATATATATATATATATATATATATATATATATATATATATATGTGTGTGTGTGTGTGTGTGTGTGTGTGTGTGTGTGTGTGTGTGTGTGTGTGTGTGTGTGTGTATATGTCTATATGTCTATATGTGTATATGTGTATATGTGTATATGTATGTGTATATGTATATGTATATGTATATGTATATGTATATGTATATATATATTCTTTTTAAAACGAAACAACACATACAAAACAAAGCAGGAAAAAAAACCAACTTTCCTCCATTTCATCGAGCATGTCGTTTGGTTACAAGTTTTTGTGCATCAATTCTTAAGATTAAGAATAACATCACTGGTTTTGCATTAAACATAACTGAACAATTCGCTGTCATTATTATACAATTGTATCACAGCGGCCAGTTGTTTCGCCGGATTTGGCATTGGTTACTAGTTGGGCCCCACCCAGGGGCCTAGGACGTTGTAACGTATTTTCGTAATATGCGTGCAGATCCAAGCAGTGCGGCTTTTTGCATTTGACTGATGGTGATTTTGTCAATTTTTAACTGTTTTAAATGTAATTACAGTGCTTTTGGAATAGCACCCAGTGTGCCAATTACCACTGGAATTACCACTGCTGGTTTGTGCCATAGTTGTTGAATTTCGATTTTTAAGTCCTGGTATTATTATTATTATTATTATTATTATTATTATTATTATTATTATTATTATTATTAAACACATTTTATATGCTACCCAATCGCGAAGGACTCCGGGCAGCTCTGGTCATTGAGCATTGTGTGTTCAAATTACCATTAATATTCTTTCATTTGTAACAATCCTTATTTCCTTGAATTCGTAATGATCTATCAAATAACAATAAGTCTTTGAAGTATTATAATATCACCTATCTCCAAGGAGAAAAAGCGGAGATTAGAACAAAGAATTCCCATTAATTTATAATATACATTCATATTTTCACCGTTCCTGATACAGTTGTTAAGTGAATCACGGCAATTGTTACGTTAGTAACACAGTTGTTAAGTGAATCTGGCTGCCCCATCAACTTTGCTTGTCAGAAAGTCGCAAAAGGCGATCACACGACCCCAGGACACTGTAACCGTCATAAATACATGCCATATCCTAATTTGGACCGCATGAGCATGCAGGTGCTGCAATGGTCATAAGTGTGAAAAAGGTCATAAGCACTTACTTTCCCTACTGGTTTGCAAATGTGAGCGTGTGCTTTGGCTTAAAAATATGCCTAAATATGCCTAAATGGGATAGCATATAGCCGGGGCGAGAGGATGGAGGTGGACCCACCTGCAATTTCTACGAAACAACTAAGGCCAAGCGCCCATCGACCTGAGTGACGTTGAGTTGGCCATGCCCTCATGGTCATATGACCACCGAGCCACGCCTACCCAGATACTCATTAGGGCATAGAACTGGTTGTTCAATTATTTGAATCCTACCACTGCATGGGACACTTCAGCCTTAGGGAGGAAAGCCAGACATTGGGGGGGGGGGGAACAAAACATAATAGCACGTTACACCTATCCTCCGCGAGCTGCACTGGCTACCGATCAGTCTCCGGATACGCTTCAAAGTGCTAGTCATAACTTATAAAGCCCTTCATGGTATTGTATCTGGGTACTTGAGAGACCGCCTGCTGCCAATTACCTCCCACAGACCTGTTAGATCACACAGGGTTGGCCTCCTCCGGGTTTTGTCTACTAGCCAATGCCACCTGGCTACCACCCGGAGGAGGGCCTTCTCTGTGGCAGCTCCGGCCCTCTGGAACGAACTCCCCACAGGGATTTGGACCCTCACCTCTCTCCAGGCCTTCCGAAAAGCTGTCAAAATCTGGCTTTGCCGGCAGGCCTGGGGTTGATGAGTTCCCTCTCCTCTCGACTTGTATGGTTGCGTGATTCTTGCTTATTTTAATTATCTGTATTTCGTTTTATGTTCCCCCTTTTCCCCTTTTGAATTGTTCACCGCCCTGAGTCCTTCCCGGAGAAGGGCGGCATACAAATAATAAAATTCAACTCAATTCAATTCCTTAAGGCCTGGGGGGAAAAACAGTGGAAGCAGTTAGAAGGGCTATTTTTCATTCAAAGCATTTGGGGGGAGATTAGATGGCTCTCTATCTAGGACAAGGGTGTTCAACCTTGGCAACTTTAAGACTTATTTATTTATTTATTTATTTGGAGTTTTTATATGCCGCCCAATCCCAAAGGACTCCAGGCGGCTTACAAGAAATATAAAAAGCACATAACGACAAAACAATTTAAAACAACAGACACCCCCTCATACATTCATTCTAGTCGGAGCCGGACCTCAAGAGTGAGGTCAACAGCCCCAGGCCTGCCAAAACAGCCAAGTTTTTACGGCTTTCCTGAAGGCCATCAGAGTGGGTATCGTCTGGATTTCCAGGGGCAGCTGGTTCCAAAGAGTCGGAGCAGCCACCGAGAAGGCTCTCCTCCGAGGGCCTGCCAGCCGACATTGTTTGGCTGACGGCATCTGAAGAAGGCCCAATCTATGGGCTCTTACTGGCCGCTGGGAGGTATGTGTCAGCAGGCGGTCTCGACTTGTGGACAGCTCCCATAATTCTGGGATCTTGGACACTCCTGGTCTAGGATTATTTATCCTGAAGATTGGCATGCAGCAAGGGAATGGATTTAGTGACTTAAATGACACCTTCCATCTCTAGTATTTTATCATTAAACAAAAATCTCCAATTTCAGAGAAGGAGAGAAGAAAGGAGGGAAGGAAGGAGGGAAGGAAGGAGATAAGGAGAGAAGGAAGGAGGGAAGGAAGGAGGGAATGTAGGAGAGAAGGAAGGGGGAAGGAAGGAGGAAAGGAAGGGGGAAAGGAAGGAGAGAAGGAGAAAAGAAAGAAGGGAAGGAAGGAAGAAAGGAGGGAGGGAAGGAGAGAAGGAGGGAAGGGGAAGGAGGGAGGGAAGGAAGGGGAGTAGGAGAGAAGAAATGAGGGAAGGAAAGAGGGAGGGAGGGAAGAAGAAGTAGGACCGTTGTAAGATAAGATGGATCTATGGGATGTTAAAAAAGCAATCTTCAAGTATATTGTCAACAGTAGGGAAAAATTGTTATAAATACATATTATTAATAACAGTTATGAGATCATATAATTGTGAATGTATATATAAAATTGATAAAATAAAATAAAATTAAAAAAAGAAAAAGAAAAAAAATCTCCAATTTCCTCCCTCCCTCCCATCACTGTGATGCATCCCATCAAGCAATAAGCACCGTGCTCCTCATTCTTTTGATGCCTCCGCTAACAAAGCTTTCTCAAAGGAATAAAATGAAAACAATTCCCAGCGGCGTTAAGAGGAAATAACAGCCAGTTTGGTGTAGTGCTTAAGGCTGCAGGCTAAAAACTGGGATGCCATGAGTTCTAACCCTGCCTTAACCAGAAAGCCACCTGAGTTATGCTGGGTCAGTCCCTCTCTCTCAGCCCTAGGAAGGAGTCAATGGCAAACCACCTCCGAAAACCCTTGCAAGGAAATGGGAAGGATGGGAGTTAGAATCAAAATCTGACTTTCAGTCACGTACACACACAAGCAGGATTCCACATTCCTCTTTCCTGCTCCTAGTTTGCCCCTGGATGCAGTGTATTGCTTCGAGGGTGGTGGCCCGTTTTTTTAGTCCTGCCATATAATCAAAGCAAAGAGAGTGCATTGATGTAAACAATCATTAAAAACATCATTAGGTTGGTATTTGCCTTGGGCTTAGTCTTAAGGAGCTGTGCAAAAGAGACTTGCTTTTAAGATGGCCACTTGTCCTAATGTTCAAAGAGCTATTCACACCCCCCTCCCAGCGCCACCCCCTGAATTCAATTTTAAAAAGCACAAATAGCAATAGCAGTTAGACTTATATATCGCTTCATAGGGCTTTTGGCCCTCTCTAAGCGGTTTACAGAGTCAGCGTATTGCCCCCAACAACAATCCGGGTTCTCATTTTACCCACCTCGGAAGGATGGAAGGCTGAGTCAACCTTGAGCCTGGTGGGATTCGAACAGCCGAACTGCAGAACTGCAGTCCGCTGAAGTAGCCTGCAGTGCTGCATTTAACCACTGCGCCACCTCAGCTCCACAAAGATAACATAAGAAAAAATGGAACTCATCTACCAACGATTAGAACCTGAACCACAGACCATGCAAATGCTCCAGTTACTGTACTTGGTGGCACCTCTTCTTTGTCATGGGGAGATTGAATCAGAGTCAGGGGCAAGAACTGAAGGAGCTTCTTGGATGAGAAGTGAAACGCTTTCAAGACAAAAACCAAGAAAAACCAAGGAAGTCCAGTCGCCTTTTGAAAAGCACCTTTGGGACAATCCTGACCTGGATCGCCAGAAGTCGTGACCCAAACCAACTGTCAAAGCTAAGTTTTAATATCCTTCCAGAAGGCAGAGGAGTGGGACTAGTTCTCACCTCCGATGGTAGAGTCCTCCACAGGGATGGGGCCACAGTGGAAAAGACTCTTCTCCTTTCCCCCGCCCACTGGTATTCCTTAGCAGACAGGATTTGTAGCAGGCCTCTTCCACTGGAGTGAATGGAGCAGGCCCATAGGGTTGAGAAGTAATGGTGAAGTTCAATTTTTTTTTTTACTACCGGTTCTGTGGACGTGGCTTGGCGGGTGTGGCAGGGGAGAGAATACTGCCAAATCTATGGCAGTAGCCTGCCCATTTGAGAAGGCCCTCCCCCGGGGAGTCACCAGCCGACATTGGCTGGCCGATGGAATGTCTCAAGGAAGGGCAACCCACCCATCAGCGTGATAAACATTCCTCACTGAGCTGTCGTTCTCATCGTAGTCTTCCCATGGTCTTTGAACGCTCAATTTTCCCATTCCTTCAAGTTCTGCTGTAGTTATTGCACATGCTTCTGGCCAAAAAAGCTTAGCTTGGATTGAATGTGTCACTTTAACAGTAATTAGTTACTGAGCAATGCGCTGCATTGTAATAACCCACCCGACTTCTTTGGGTAAATATTTATCATTAAGCATATGATGAATTCGCTTCTTGTCTTTGAGTGTTTTCATTAGAAGCAGAGTCTGAAATGCCGACAGTTCGATGGCTTGGATTTGTTTGCACAGCCTACCTGCACAGGAAATGTCTTACATGTAATGATTTCCTTCGCTCAGTGTATTTTAGTTAGCTGAAAATGTAGATGTTGTGATAAGGGGGCAGGAGTGTCTGTAGGAGGTCAATAATTAGTTTTGGAAATGTTTATAATTATGTCACCCGTTGAACTCAAGCTTGGCTTGTTAATGACTTAAAGTTGATCCGAGAGCATGGCTGAGCTACTCTATTAAAAACATGGTATTAGAACAGCATTCCCGCTCTCCCCCCGGATTCGCACAGGCAGCCCTATTTGGGTGAAACCCTCTACAATAGACAACAGTTTTTAAGAAAGGCAGCCCTATTGGTTCCTTGAGGCAAAATATCGGTAGCAGACGGATGAATAGTTTTAGTTCGAATCCATAAAACTGATCAGTTAAAATATGACTCAAAATTTATTTCCTTCTTTGGATTCTTCTAACCCAGGGGTGTCAAACTCGTGACCTGCAGGCCGGAGGCATTACGCAATGGCCACACCCACCCCATTTTAGCGAAGGGGGAAAAAAGTCACGATACGTCACGGGATGACACCGTGATAACCCGAGTTTGGCATCCCTGTTCTAACCTAATTCTATTTATTGAACCACTGATATAGGTTGGAATGATTCAAAAGCGGTAGGAAGGCTGAAATGGGCAGGCTTTCTGTCTTGAAAATATCTCTGCCTACATTCTCTGCCTAAGATTATACTTGCTATTTACTAATATCCCGTCAGGCCTGGGGTTAAAGATTATAATCCGTCCCCTCCCGAATGATGAATGAATGTTGCTTCTATTTTTAATTACGTACTGTTTTATATGTCATTGTGTGTACTCCCTTCCCTATATGTTGTAAGCCGCCCTGAGTCCCCTCAGGGAAAAGGGCGGCCTATAAATAAATTTATCTACATCTACATCTACATCTAATATTTCGAATACTGAATTTCACTTATGGAAGAGGTAGTACTGATTGTGGAGTGTGTACCAGTGGTGCGTTTCAAAAATTGTTCGAACCTACTCTGTGGGTGTGGCCTCCTTTGTGGGAGTGGCTTGCCACCCATGTGACCGGATATGAAGATGCCGACGACACTTGTCAGAACCACCTTAAATTACCTCACACACAGCCCTGGCATGCATAAGAATAGGATGTAAACTTGTTTTTGAAAAGGCATCTTTGGTTTGCGTTAAAACAACTTCAACACACGCAATGTTCTGATTGCACCACAAACGCAGTAGTCATCCTTACCTTTCACAGAGGCACTGAGTTTTATCAATAGGAGCTTGATAGTGTAGAATAATCATATCCAAGGACCAGTGGTGGGTTTCAAAATTTTTTGGAAGCTCTTCTGTAGGTGTGGCCTGCTTTCTGGGTCCACTGGTGGAACCTCTTCTAACCGGTTCGGTAGATTTGACGAACCGGTTCTACCGAATAGGTGCGAACTGGTAGGAACCCACCTCTGGTGTGTACCCTCTAAAAGTGTTATTCCACTAGACTCTGCTTTCCTGTTTCCACTTATGGACTTTGGGAGCTTGAGTTAGCTCAGTTACTACAAGTATCTTATATTCCTGGCTTGATGCAATGCTGTATCAGAATTAGATACTGGAGAGCCAGGTTGTGCCATCTTTACTACTTGTAGCTTATAGTTCACAGCTTACAAGGCTAAAAGAAACCAAAACACACAACTTTTAAGTGTTGTCAATATATTGCTTAATGTGGGGAAGGGGAGGAGAAGAGAGAGTTACTAGGAACCTGAGTGACGGATGCAGGGATGTGGGTGATTGCTGGTGGGAATGCTGAGCAGAAGAGGGGGAGAGACAGAGAAGCTAAGAGGCCTGAATCAACATTTTCAGAAATGTAATAAAGGATGTTTTAATAACATGCAGGGCTTTGTTTATTTCTCCGAGCTTTGTCCACTCCATTTTGTTGCCAGGCCAGCTTAGGAAAATGTATGAAAGGTACATTTGCCAAGGAATTAACATTTCCCCTTACTCTGAGTAAGCACCCCGAAGAAAGAGGATTCGATGCGTTCTGACTCTGGCTAACCCATGCAGAAGCTTGGCTTCGGTTATTTGTTTTACCAATGGCTTTTGGTTAAGACATCATGTTCCACATTTCTTGTGTAACCTAAGACTGGCCACTGTTTAGGACTGTAAATGCTACACACCTCCCAACGTCCGATAAGAACCCACAGGCTAGGCCTCCTCCGGGTGCTGTCGACCGGACAATGCCGACTGGCGACCACTCAGGGGAGAGCCTTTTCTGTAGCTGCTCCGGCTCTGTGGAACGAGCTACCAGCAGAGATCCGGACCCTTCCCACCCTCGTGGCCTTCCAAAAAGCCACCAAAACCTGGCTCTTCCGACAGGCCTGGGGTTGCTGAATTTTAAATCAGGTCCAACCCCCAGTTAAACCAAATGTATGTTGTGTTTTTTTAAATTGTTTGTATTCTTTCCCCTATGTGTTATTTTATTTCATTTCGTATTTGTAAGCCGCCCGGAGTCCCCCCGGGATTGGGCGGCATATAAACTCATTAAATTGCAAAATTGCGAATTAAATGGCTCTTCAATTTTTGTCTTTGCTAGAAATGAAGTTTGCAGACCAAACCAATGGACTTGTAATCAGAAGTAAATTTCATGTAGTTCATGAATACAAAGAATCATAATCGTATCTTCTCCCTCTTCCTCTCCCCCACCCCGTCCTCTTCCTCCTACCCTCCTCCTCCTTTTTAAGAGAAACTATCACTGTCCTCCTCACATCCCATTACCATCTTAACCGTTAAGGGTCTCTTTGCAAACAGAAAGCTTTCTTTGAGAACAGTTGCAAACTTTCTTTGTAAAGTTCACCATAGCAGCTAAGAAATGGCCAGGATTCAAGGGAGCTAGTAAGGGTCATCTCCTTTTCCTTTCTTTGGGGTGGGATAAAATTATGCCATACTTGACATTCTCCTCATAGTTGCAGAAAGGTTACATATGGAACTCTATGGATTAGTTCCCCGAGAAATTATGTCTTTCTCACCTACACTATCACACAGTTCTGCCACCTTCCTCCCAGATTGAATTTTGAATGGACTGTGCAAAACATGTAGAAGAGATCTCTTGGCATGGTAGGATGAGTTAGTTTACTTTATTGTCATTACACCTTGTACAACGAAATTACATGAGACCTTCAGTTCAATGACAGTTCAGGTTGTGGTTGTTAAGGAATCATGTGCAGGCATTAAGCACAACGTCAGGTGGTGGCTGGTTTCCTCATTGACTTGACTTATTGGATGCTGGCAGTGAAGATCACAAGTGGTGATGATGTGATTGTGGGAAGCTGTGACCATTGTAACTATGTGCTGGTTTCCAAGTGCCCGAATCATCATCCTGTGACTGTGGGGATACTGCGACAGCCACAACTTCAAGGACCGGCCATAAGTCTTCTTGTTGAGCACTGTTGTAACTTTGAATGGTTGCTGAACAAAAAGTCACTGTATAGTCAAAAGCCCTTCCCTGTCTTTCATGGTTGACACAGCATAAGGATACCTCTGGCGATAACAATCGGACCAACCACTTGTTGGGCTCCATAGTTCTATCTCTATCTCTATCTCTAGAGAGATAGAGATAGAGATAGATGATAGATGATAGATGATAGATGATAGATGATAGATGATAGATGATAGATGATAGATGATAGATGATAGATGATAGATGATAGATGATAGATGATAGATGATAGATGATAGATGATAGATGATAGATGATAGATGATAGATGATAGATGATAGATGATAGATGATAGATGATAGATGATAGATGATAGATGATAGATGATAGATGATAGATGATAGATGATAGATAGATAGGTATAGGTATAGGTATAGGTATAGGTATAGGTATAGGTATAGGTATAGGTATAGGTATAGGTATAGGTATAGGTATAGGTATAGGTATAGGTATAGGTATAGGTATAGAGATAGAGATAGAGATAGATGATAGATGATAGATGATAGATGATAGATGATAGATAAATATAGATATAGATATAGATATAGATATAGATATAGATATAGATATAGATATAGATTTAGAGATAGAGATAGAGATAGAGATAGAGATAGATGATAGATGATAGATGATAGAGATAGATAGAGATAGAGATAGATGATAGATGATAGATGATAGATGATAGATGATAGATGATAGATGATAGATGATAGATGATAGATGATAGATGATAGATGATAGATGATAGATGATAGATGATAGATGATAGATGATAGATGATAGATGATAGATGATAGATGATAGATGATAGATGATAGATGATAGATGATAGATGATAGATGATAGATGATAGATGATAGATGATAGATGATAGATGATAGATGATAGATGATAGATGATAGATGATAGATGATAGATGATAGATGATAGATGATAGATGATAGATAATAGATGATAGATCAGTGGTAGTCAACCTGGTCCCTACCGCCCACTAATGGGCTTTCCAGCTTTCATGGTGGGCAGTAGGGGTTTGCTGTAACTCTGCTTTATACATTTTATAAAATAAAGTTACTTCCCTACTTTATAAATCACCTTGACTGTGGAACCGGTGGGCGGTTAGAAAAATTTACTACTAACAGATACAAAAGTGGGCAGCAGGTATAAAAAGGTTGACTATCCCTGTGATAGATGATAGATGATAGATGATAGATAGATAGATAGATAGATAGATAGATAGATAGATAGATAGATAGATAGATAGATGATAGATATAGATATAGATATAGATATAGATATAGATATAGATATAGATATAGATATAGATATAGATATAGATATAGATATAGATATAGATATAGATATAGATATAGATATAGATATAGATATAGATATAGATATAGATATAGATATAGATATAGATATAGATATAGATATAGATATAGATATAGATATAGATATAGATGAGATAGAGATAGAGAGATAGAGATAGAGATAGAGATAGAGATAGAGATTTGGCCAAGCACTGTCTGCAACTGACATCCAGAAATTAAGTGGCTAAGGATGGGTCAAGAGCTTTATTTATCCAAAATGTAGGAGATTCAAAATAAAAGATTACAGCACATTAGCATGACATTTTCTAACATGAGTTCTTTGGCTCAATCCCTTTCTCAAAGGTTAGTTTATTAAGGAGGCAAGTAAGGAAAGGTTATTGCCTAGGATCTTCAAAATTATTTTCAGCCCTGGTTTCTGGCTCAGGCTATGCACGTCTTCAATATTTAAAAATGTTTCTGTGTTTGTTAAAGCAACATCCCCACCCCCACATGAGTTTGGCTGCTCTCTAGGAGTATTAGGGAAGGCAATCTTTCTCTTCTCCATCAGCATCTGGTTGGGATAAGGGAAAGATGCTTTTTTTTTTCCAGGAGTGGTCTTAAATTCCAGGACTAAGTGCCTGAGAAATTTTTCTTTTCTTTCTTTTCTGTTCTCTGGACAGATTTCCATGGCTGTTTTTTATGAAAGGCATTTAGCCAGCAGGCATGTTGACTTTAATTTTCTCTGGCATGCTCAAGGCTTCAATTAGCTAGCATTAATTGATTGTATCTGCTTTTGTGTTTCTGCTGTTATCACTTGACTGAGTTCATTCTTTTAGTTCTGCTTGTATAAGTTGCGCTGAACTTTGCTGGGGAAAGGCAGAGCATAATATTTTGTTGGAGTAATGTGATAATGCCTGCCTCTCATCTGCTCCCCCTAGCCCCCCGCCCCCCGCCCTGGGTTACAAACTAAAGGACATGACATCAAAGGAAAAAGAAATAGGAGGGAGAATAAAAAATATTCAGTCACAAGTTCTATTAGTTATACAAGACTCATGAAAGTCCCATCCCGCCCCCCACCCCCGAGACAAAATGAAGCCAGTATCTGGAGATGCTCCTTTATAGCTAATGCATGAGATTGAGTTTATCACAAAAGAAGCAGCCTCGCATTTCTCCTTGAATTTCCGTTGATAACAAAGACCAGACATCCTTTAGCTCAGCAATTGTAGGACAACTGGTCATTGACACTATATATTAGTTTTAGCAGGAATAGGAGTATCCTTCGTGGACTCCTGACATCTGAAGGATCGCGCGATGGTAGTAAGGAGATAACAGAACACTCTCATCCTGTCCCGTTGTAGCTTTTCGGATACATGTAATCCACTTAAGTCAGGAATGGTATAGCAAGCTGTTCCAGGTGTTAATCTCTTTATAGCAAAGATGTATTCCTCGACCTTAGACAGGTAGACATTTTAAGGAGGTGAGTTTTGGTTAAGAGGTCAGTTTGGCAGTAAAATGGAGTGCATTGGGGTGTGTGTTGAGGACCCGTCTCTTTAGGCACTTAAGCAAAGCTAGGAAATCATCTCTTAATTTACTAATTTATTTATTTTAAAGGTTGGCCTTTTAAGATTTTTTAGCCCTCTGTGAGCCACCCAGAATTGTTGGAATAAATGATGGAATAATTAAATAAATAAATACTGCATGGAATTGCACTATAAGACGTCCTCGGTCCTTTCCAACTCTTGTGATTTAGTATCCTACAGTAAGTTTGGATGTTGGCCCAGGAACTGGGACTCAATCCATGGGCTGTCTCAAAATAATTACTGCCCTGGTGTCCCTCACCACTGTTGGCACCCTTCCTTTCTTCTGACAGAGCAATAAAGTCGAATACAGATATTTCCAAGCATCTGGAAGCATGTATACATCTTTCAATCTCCCCTTCGGAGGCAGATCTAATCCCTTTTTTATAATATTCCTAGAGCCTTTGGAATCCCTTCCAAGGGATCACTGAATTTCAGCCCAAGTATATTTAGAAATTCAACCTTGGAATCGATCCCATCACATTTATGTAGCCAAAAGATGGGCTACCCATGATTTTTACAAGAGAGGGATAATGGATGCAGTGACTCACAAATGGAGGTGCCCATGTAAAACATATAGATAGGGCCAGAAGAATTAGTTTTTCTTCCAGATTTAGGAGCTTTGGATTTGCATTTTTTTTCTTTTTATGTTGTAAATGTGTTTTTATTTTCCATTTTCATTTTCGTACAGTCACGTATATACTGTGCATAACCGGGGCCATATAACATTAAACAATAAACACAGCCATTCCTCTTATCAGCAATACCCCCAAAAGTAAAAACCCAATGTACCTCTTCGACCCTCCATACACCCTTTCTTTCGCCCCCCTCCAACTTTCCACCTTCCCTCCATCATTCCCCTCTAGCCTACTTCCCCTCCCCCTCTACCACTCCTCTCTCCCGATACACTCCCTCCCTTCCTTCTCCCCCTCCCTCCAGTCCTCTCTCCCACCCTCTCTACCCCTCTTTCTTCTATCCCTCTACTCCTTTTTCTTTTTAAAAGTCTATTTGCCATTTTTCAGAGCAACCTTTTGTGTCTTTCATGTGTTTCTAAAATGTCAAGAACCTCACCACTGATTTTCAATAATTATATTGTTAAATTTCAGAGGACGAAGGGAAAATAAGGAGAAGAAGGCTCAGTTTAATGCTGAGATGGCTCATCCACGATATAACACCTCACATTAGAAATCTAGAGAGGTGTAACTTTTTACATTAAGGATATTTAGTGATATGGTTTATTCTGGATCATGGTCTTCATGACGTTCCCCCGCCTCCCCCCAGTGGATATTACACAACGGAGAGTTAGCTCACATAAAAAATGTAATAAGATCTTTAAAAAGACTGTCTAAAAGATGTTGCTTCTGATAATTACATTATTACTTTCTTGTTATTTGTTATTATTGCATTATTACATTAAAGGTATAGTTTCATGGTACATTTGAAAAACAAGTTTCTTTTTTTTAACTTGTAGAAAGGATGGGATAATAGATGCATTTTATGAAATTTCTTACCCACCAATGGACAGATTCAATTATGAATTTTGGAGCCATAATCTTACAACGGCAGATATTTATTGCTACTGATTGTCATGTAAAAACAAATGTTGGATATGATAAAAGTCATTCCTGTGACTTTTATGGATTGAACTCTGAGAAAAACTCCTCCAGGACAAATGCTTCTATTCAAAGACTGTATGCTTTTCAGAAGCAATATTTCAAATGTATTTAAAAAAAATAATAACTTCCAACTCCCTTCCAAAGAAAATAAAACCTTTTCCAGAGAAACAGAGTTGGCCACTGCAGTGCCAAGGAATTGTTCTACTGAATATAGAATTGTGTGTGTGTGTGTGTGTATATATATATATGTTTTCTGAGGTTTTCGCGGGTGTTAGTATGTAGGTCTCTAGTTGTTCGGGTTTTCTCCCGCATAGAATTGGAGATGTCTTGGCGACGTTTCGACGAAGTCACATTCGTCATCTTCAGGCTGCTGCTGACTACTTCAGGTTCACTACTCCTGGAAACCCCAAACCTGAAGTAGTCAGCAGCAGCCTGAAGATGACGAATGTGACTTCGTCGAAACGTCGCCAAGACATCTCCAATTCTACGCGGGAGAAAACCCGAACAACTAGAGACCTTTATATATATATAAAATATATAAAATGTTTTTAAAGTTGGTGGGGTTAATTCTACCTAACGTGACTGATTGCACAAAGTTGCAAACACAAGCACATGTATAATGGCCATTCTCCATGAACAGGAAAAAAAAATCTTTAGTATAATAACAAGGGCAGCCTGTAGAATGACTGCATTTATCTTTAATTAAAGGCCACGGTGGCCCACGCAAAGTCCAAAGGGCCTTTCTCTGAACTGGATGTTGACATCCGATGAATCAGAGAGGCCACCTGCTAGCTCCACTCTTGGCATTTGGGTTGATTTGCATTCCTGTGGCCTGTGGCTCAGCAGGATGACTCTCGGCACTTTGCTGTCCTTCAAACTGTTTAATATCATGGATCCCCGCCAGTCATGTAGGCTATCTCTTGGAGGCTCTTCAGGCCAAATAAGAAAGGCCGGTCACAGTTTGGTGACTAAAGGGCAGTCTTTTCCCTTGTCTCCTTCTGCATTTAGACCGAAGGAAACTCTTTAGTAAAATGCCGGGTTGGGATAAAGGCAAATTCATTTTTGCTTGAGATGAAGAGCATCAAAATAGCAATAGCAATAGCAATAGCAATAACAATAGCAATAGCAATAGCAGTTAGACTTATATACTGCTTCCTAGGGCTTTCAGCCCTCTCTAAGCAGTTTACAGAGTCAGCATATCACCCCCAACAATCCGGGTCCTCATTTTACCCACCTCGGAAGGATGGAAGGCTGAGTCAACCTTGAGCCGGTGAGATTTGAACAGCAGAACTGCAGAACTGCAGTCAGCTGAAGTAGCCTGCAGTGCTGCATTTAACCACTGAGCCACCTCGGCTCTCAAAATGAAGCTGTTCCTCTTAATCCCCAAAAAGGAGTTTCTACTGCAAGCCATAGTTATGATAAAATTAAAATTTACATTGAAAAGTAGCTTTTTTGCACTGCTCCAAACACGAAGCATCCACGGTTAACATCTGTAATGAGATATTTTTAAAAATGCCTATAAATTCATTTCTGTGTTTAAAAGGGATAAGATAAGATAAGATAAGATAAGATAAGATACTTTATTTGTATGCCGCCCTTTTCCCTGGGGGGACTCAGGGCGGCTCACAGTTCAGGGGGAGGGGAGGACAAACCAAGTTACATATAAGACAATACATCATTAAAAGCACAACATTCATACTATTCGGGCAGGGTTAAGGTCTTTAGCCCCAGGCCTGTCGGGACAGCCAGGTTTTAAGGGCTTTGCGGAAGGTCTGGAGGGTGGTGAGGGTACGAATCTCCACGGGGAGTTCGTTTCATAGGGTCGGAGCTGCCACAGAGAAGGCTCTCCTCCGCGTGGTTGCCAGTCGACATTGACTGGCTGATGGAACTCGGAGGAGGCCTAATCTGTGGGATCTAATTGGTCGAGTGGAGGTGATTGGCAGTAGGCGGTCTCTCAAGTTGATGAGCTTCATTTGAGTGTAGCGTGCAGGTAGAACAATGAAATCAGGTTAGTAAGAAATTGCCTCTTACACATTGGATCGTCGAGCTTTCTAGCTCATTACTTATCTATTACAAGATTTTTTTAAAAAGTAGTCACAATCTAAATATGTGGGATTGCATTTCCAGACTCAACCATCAATCTGCTGCTCTCCAGGGTGTTGGTACTATATAATTCCTAATGTGAAAGTTACACTGGTTAGGAATTCTGGCAGTATATTCCCATCTCAAGAAGTGGGATTGCAGAAGTGTAGTCCCACCTAACTATCAAACACTCTAGAGCAGGGGTGTCAAACTTGCATCGCACACATCGTCATCACGTGACAATGCATCACAACTTTTCCCCCCTTCGCTAAAACTGGGGTGGGTGTGACCAGAGTGTGATGCATTCGGCCTGCGGGCCATGAGTTTGATACCCCTACTCTTTTCTTTTGGGAAAAGGACAAAAGTAAATCCATTGGACAAAATAGATGAGGGATTTAGTTCTGTTCAGAAAAGATGTCCACATAGGGATTAAAACTGCACAAAAAATGAAATCCCCTCTGTGTGCAGTTTCTTTAATATGTGCAAATTTCCATCAGCGGACCAGTTTCTGTCCATAGATTTCTGATGTTAGATTGGGGCAATTCTTGCAGATTCTCTGAATTCTAAGGATGAGTTAAGATGTATAGTTCTTAGTAGGCTAACAATAACTTCATGGGAAGGAGAGATAGCTATCAGGTTGCAACAAAAGTGGCTTGCGATAGTCAGAATGGATCAGAGGTGGGTTCCTACCAGTTCGCACGTATTCAGTAGAACCGGTTCGTCAAATCCACCGAACCGGTTAGAAGAGGTTCCACCAGTGGACCTGGAAAGCAGGCCACACCTATAGAAGAGGTTCCAAAAATTTTTGAAACCCACCACTGGTCCTTGGATATGATTATTCTATACTATCATGCTCCTATTTATAAAACTCAGTGCCTCTGTGAAAGGTAAGGATGACTACTGCGTTTGTGGTGCAATCAGAACATTGCATGTATTGAAGTTGTTTTAACGCAAACCAAAGATGCCTTTTAAAAAACAAGTTGACATCCTATTCTTATGCATGCCAGTGCTGTGTGTGAGGTAATTTAAGGTGGTTCTGACAAGTGTCGGCGGCATCTTCATATCCGGTCACATGGGCGGCAAGCCACTCCCATCCGGTCACATGGGCGGCAAGCCACTCCCACAAAGGAGGGCACACCCACAGAGTAGGTTCAAACAATTTTTGAAACCCACCACTGGAATGGATCTATAGTCAACCTATATTCTTGCTCTTTAATTTCTGTGTGCGATGGGCACAGTAATATCAATGTAGTCTATGTGAAAATGTATCTGTGAATAGATAACGTGCCGTTTATTCTATCCAACTTCTCATGATATCATTTTTGTAAAAGCCCAGAAAATTTGCAGTTACTGTTATATGGATTTTAACAAGTATCGTGTATTGACACAATTGGTCTCTTCTTCCATCAGTTTAAAATTCCCAATATACCTCTACCAGCAGCAGCCTTGCAACTTCTCCTAATGCTTGCTTTTTTTTCCTTATGCAATTTCCTTTGTACTCCTTTTATTTTAACTCTAGCTGGCCTGAAACACATTTTTAACACACAGTCTCCATGAATGTTCTGGGATTTATGCGATTTTCCTTAATGCCGCTTAATCCTCGTGGTGCTGTGTACAACTGAGATGATGATTCCCTGCATTGTAGGGAGCACGAGGGCATCACTAATAGTATAGTGTAGCCTTTATTGTCATTGTACATCATGTATAGAACAAAATTGGTTTTAGCCTCACTGGTGCAATCCATGATAAAAAATACAAACAGCATAAATCGTATAAAGCAGGGGTCGTCAACCTTTTTATACCTACCGCCCACTTTTGTATCTCTGTTAGTAGTAAATTTTTCTAACCGCCCACCGGTTCCACAGTAATGGTGGTTTATAAAGTAGGGAAGTAACTTTGCTTCATAAAATTTATAAAGCAGAGTTACAGCAAACCCCTACCGCCCACCATGAAAGCTGGAACGCCCACTAGTGGGCGCTTGGGACCAGGTTGACTACCACTTATTATATTATAAAGATAATCCCTATGCGAGTAATTAAGAAAAAGAAAAAAGAAAAAGAAAATCTAGTCATATTATTCTGCGTGTGTTTGGAGTGATTGTAGTTGTGTTTAAGAATCTGACAGCCGAAGGATAGAAACTATTTTTAAACCTACTTGTTTGCCTGGCTATGCTTCGATGTCTTCTACAATTGTCTAATACAATTGGGAGAAGAAAAAAAACTGAGTAAAGTTTCTATAAAAAAAAGCATGTTTAAAGTGCTGTCAATTCAGCAAACTAAAAAAACCCCAAACCATTATAGTTATAAGACTGATTTCACGCCTCTGTGGGGGTCAGGCTGCCTCAAGATATTAGATTATTTTTTAATAAAAAAGGGAGATTTCTCAGCGCCTCTCCTTTATTTGGAGAGGAGCCGAGGTGGTGCAGTGGTTAAATGCAGCACTGCAGGCTACTTCAGCTGACAGCAGTTCTGCAGTTCGGCTGTTCAAATCTCACCGGCTCAGGGTTGACTCAGCCTTCCATCCTTCCGAGGTGGGTGAAATGAGGACCCGGATTGTTGTTGGGGGCGATATGCTGACTCTGTAAACCGCTTAGAGAGGGCTGAAAGCCCTATGAAGCGGTATATAAGTCTAACTGCTATAACTGCTATTTGGCTTCAGCAAAAGCAATAACTTTGAATGGAGTGAATTTGTGTCCTTTAAAGCCACGGGGATTTCAAACTTGTGGATTCCCCCCTTCTCTCGCTCTGCAGTTGAGATGGACTACGGGTGAAAAAGTGGAGAAGAGGAACGTCAATCTGATTTTTTTTGCCTCCTCTTTTGAGGAACAGAGGAAGGCGATTAATAACAGGAGACACTATGATCTACTGCTAAAATGCTTCCAGATGAAGTCATAACAGTCAGGAGAGAAATGTTGGCTTGGAGTTGGGGGTGAGGAAGGACAACTGCAATGCAAATATGCCCGGTTGCTCATCTAAGGGGTTGAAAAAGAGCTGGAATGGAGAGAGGCTCGAAGGAAGGAAACAGAGGTGTGGGAGAACTGGGGGAAATTTGGAGACTTTTTCCTACTTATAAAAATTCTACACACCAGCTGGGCTTTCAAGTCCGATGCCAACCTAAGAGGTGTTTTCCTGCTTCCAAGTCTCCTGCAATTTTCCTTCAATTTCAAAGGTATACTGTTACATAGCATAGAAATCTACAACAGTTTGAGACAGGGCATTCTTTCTGGATTCTGAAGATTTATTCAGGAGCATGGAAAAAGGGAGGGATGTCCCCAGAGCAATGTTTTGCTTTTCTAATGCCTTCATCCCCCCCCTTCTGTATTGACCAAGGTGGTGAATATTCATGGAAATGAGGAACATAAATAGAAATGTGAGGCTTTTATCATTTGATCAAACTAACACAAGCCAAGCCGCCAATGTTATTTTAAATCCTTTTCAGCGCACCGTGCGCAACAGAGTTTGGAACAATTTTAATACCTCCTCTCTTTAATTTAGATAAGCAGGATCTGCTACCAAGCCTTCGATCTAGCACTACACATCTGGCATAGCTTTAAAAATGAAGAATAAACCCACACCCATGGAGTGAAGGGCCACCAATGGCTATTAGTTGTATACAATTCGTGTGCATTTTTCTCTAAATCTGTGCATGCCTACATGCAAAAGGAGTGCATTAAATATCACTTCTGGCAAACAACCATCCTTGCTTTTTATTCAGTCTTCTAGGGCAGTGGTTCCCAAACTTGGCAACTTTAAGACTTGTGGACTTCAACTCCCAGAATTCTCCAGCCAGCAGAGCTGGCTGGAGAATTCTGGGAGTTGAAGTCCACAAGTCTTAAAGTTGCCAAGTTTGGGAACCACTGTTCTAGGGCAATTCATGGATGTATCCCTTCATTCATAGGTCAAACTTCTTCATCAACTTCCCAGTATGGCATCTATTTAATCCAGATCTTTGATTCTAACTATTCAAGATAATAAATAGTCGACCGCCAGATGTGCTATAGATACAGATTGGCAATGTGAACCACAATTCAGTACCACAATTCTACACTGGAGCAATTTTCATTGGGCTTGAGGGGCTTCATTCAAGATTCACAATTTCAAGCTTTTATCATTGTTTTCCTCTAGCCAACATGCCCTATTGTCCCTGGAATACTCTGTCCGGTTATTAGGGTATAAAATAAAGCCATTTTAAGCACGACTGAAAGTTTATAACACAGCATAGATGTTTTGTCAATAGACAGCAAGAATGGGAATGTTAATTGCCTCATCTTAACATGGTAAAGTTGACCAGTATTGTTCAGCCCAAACGTTTTCTATTCAATCAGTTCTCTAGCTCTTGATTGAGGACCTTGGCATCTACCTCCAAAATCCAGACAGGACCAGGAAGAGGAAATAATCAGGACCACTGAACCAGTGGTGGGTTTCAAAAATGGTTTGAACCTACTCTGTGGGTGTGGCCTCCTTTGTGGGAGTGGCTTGCCGCCCATTGACCGGATGGGAGTGGCTTGCTGCCCATGTGACCGGATATGAAGATGCTGACGACACTTGTCAGAACCACCTTAAATTACCTCTCACACAGCACCGGCATGCATAAGAATATGATGCAAACTTGTTTTTTAAAAGGCATCTTTGGTTTGCGTTAAAACAACTCCAACACACGCAATGTTCCGATTGCACCACAAACGCAGTAGTCATCCTTACCTTTCACAGAGGCACTGAGTTTTATAAATATGAGCATGATAGTGTAGAATAATCATATCCAAGGACCAGTGGTGGGTTTCAAACAAATTCTGGAACCTCTTCTGTAGGTGTGGCCTGCTTTCCGGGTCCACTGGTAGAGCCTCTTCTAACCGGTTCGGTAGATTTGACGAACCGGTTCTACCGAATAGGTGCAAACTGGTAGGAACCCACCTCTGCACTGAACCCATCGAATTATACCATGATTACCCCCCACAGTTTACAACTTTCTACTTTTGTGCAAATCAAATGTACAATTTTCAAGCAGAGAATGGAGAACTGGAAAGAGGAGAAGGTTCTTACTTCATTCACAGTATTTGAACTTGGGGGCCTGATTAATACTAATTTGGGGAGATCTGTGCCTGAACATTTTTTTAAAGAATACAGTTGAACAGTGGAATTGGTTGCAGAGGTGGGTTCCTACCAGTTCGCACCTATTCGGTAGAACCAGTTCATCAAATCTACCGAACCGGTTAGAAGAGGTTCCACCAGTGGACCCGGAAAGCAGGCCACACCTACAGAAGACGTTCCAAAAATATTTGAAACCCACCACTGGTCCCTTGGATATGATTATTCTACACTATCATGCTCCTATTTATAAAACTCAGTGCCTCTGTGAAAGGTAAGGATGACTACTGCGTTTGTGGTGCAATCAATACATTGCGTGTGTTGAAGTTGTTTTAACGCAAACCAAAGATGCCTTTTAAAAAACAAGTTTACATCCTATTCTTATGCATGCCAGTGCTGTATGTGAGGTAATTTAAGGTGGTTCTGACAAGTGTCGTCGGCATCTTCATATCCGGCCATGTGGGCAGCAAGCCACTCCCATCTGATCACATGGGTGGCAAGCCACTCCCACAAAGGAGGCCACACCCACAGAGTAGGTTCGAACAATTTTAGAAACCCACCACTGATTGGTTGTGATAAAAAAGACATAAGGGTTTTTGCCTGGTGTGGTGGGGATCAGGTCTAAGGCTTGGAGGGAGTGGAAAGTACCCAAAGTGAAGATGATAGCTTTTTATTCAGATTTGTTTGTTGACCACAGTAAAATATGTGGGTAAATACCATTGAAATGAAAATTAAACTAGAGTTAGGGTTAGGAGGTTCCCTGGGAATCAGGGCCAAAAATATATGTTATGGTTAGCTTCTTGGAAATTTTCTAAGGAAAATGATGGTGACAGCTTTTTGTTTGGCCTAATCTGTGAACCATAATAAAATACATGGAGAAAAAAAACTTTGCAAATGAAATATAAACTAAGGTGAATTATTGGTGTTAGTGTTAGTGTGTTAGGTCACCTTAGAGTCAGGGCTAAAAACTGATCTCAGCGATAGGTTCTTAGATGTTCTCTAATGAAAGCAGAGGGGGGGCAATTTTTCACTCAGACTTGTAAAATACATGGGGGAATCCCAGTGGCAATGAAAATGAAAGTAGGGTTAGTGTTAGGGTTGGGATCAGGTCTTCTTGGAGTTTTTTTTTCCTTGCAGAAATGGTTTTTCTCATGGAGGTTTCTACGAATGAAAGAGTGGAAGAAGTTATTTTAATTAGCAATGTTCTGGCTCACTTAAAATGCATATTTGAGAGACCGCCTACTGTCAATTACCTCCACTAGACCGATACGATCGCATCGATTAGGCCTCCTCCGAATTCCATCTACTATCCAGTGCAAACTGGCAACTACCCGGAGGAGAGCCTTCTCGGTGGCTGCTCCGACCCTCTGGAACGAACTCCCCATGGAGATTCGGACCCTCACCACCCTCCAATCCTTCCGCGCCGCTTTGAAGATCTGGCTGTCCCGGCTGGCCTGGGGTTAAGATTCCAACCCCACCCGAATTGTGTGACTGTTGTGCTCTCTTTTAATATGTTGTATTGTTTCCATATTGGAATACTGTTTGTCTTTTCCCCCTTCCCTTTTTGAATTGTGAGCCGCCCTGAGTCCCCCCAGGGAAAAGGGCGGCATACAAATAAAGGAAATTCAAATTCAAATTCATCTCTGAGCATTCTGCTGAATGCTTGTTTTCTTTCTTGTCCTTCTCTTATTTCTCATCAAATGGAAATAAGAGGAGAACATGGTGCATAGATACCATAACAGTTATTGATCTTTCTTTTTATTTTTTTCCCCTTAGGAACATTATGGTTTGCTAAGCTACCATATATGTATTGTAGATACCTTTGGCTCTCAGGAAATTGAACTCTCAAGAAGTTTTAGTTTGCTGTAGTCTCCACAGTTCACTCCATGCTATTGTTCCTTTGTTCCGAGATAGATGCTGGGAAGACCGATACACCCGAGGTGGCACAGTGGTTAAATGCAGCACTGCAGGCTACTTCAGCTGACTGCAGTTCTGCAGTCCGGCTGTTCAAATCTCACCGGCTCAAGGTTGACTCAGCCTTCCATCCTTCCGAGGTGGGTAAAATGAGGACCAGGATTGTTGTTGGGGGCTGACTCTGTAAACCACTTAGAGAGGGCTGAAAGCCCTATGAAGCGGTATATAAGTCTAACTGCTATTGCTAAGACACCAGGAAAAAGGTAGAGTTCTAGGTGAAACAAACCCTCTGTTGACATTTAATCAACATTAAATAATCCATTAAATGAATGGGATTCCGATTCTTAAGTACATACATTTAGTCTATATTATGCATTCATAATAGGCTTATCCCTCTTTTCTTCAGCAAAAATGATCCCCGAATAATGAGTGTAAAATTGCAAATAATCTCTGCATGGTCGCTGGTATTTTAACACAAGCAGCAAGATTTGGGTCCTGGGGCCAACATTATTTCAACACGAAGAGATCCTGCTCTGATGGGTCTTTCAAAGTTTACTTCTCTGCAGGGAAGTTCCTTATATCTTCTCTTCCAGTAGGTGGTTTATTTGCTTGTAGCTGTGTTTCTTCTTTTTATTAAATTGACTAAACGGTTCATCACATTGCTGCCCAAGCTTTTCTTTGTTATCCATTGATTCTCACTCCCCCACCCCCCTTTCTTAGGATTACTGTTATGTCTGCAAGAAGCATGAGAAAAATGCTTTGGGACCTAACAGGGATCTTTGGCTTGCAATCCCAGGAGACAGATTAGTCATGTGTTGTTTTAAAAACCATCCCTGCAGACAATATCTTGTTGCTTCAGGCCTGCAAACATAAGTTCTCAAAACCAGGCAATAACATACAGTACTTGGTTTCCGATCGAATTTAACAATTTCAGTCTGCAGATCTGCTGGGGAAAATGCCTTTACTTTCACCATTATTTATTTATTATTTGTTTGTCTTGTATGCCGCCCACTCCCGGAGGACTCCGGGTGGCTCACAAAAGACAAGGGGAAGGGGGGAACGAGACAAAGACAACATATTAGAAAACAAAACCAACATTCACAATTTCCGTGGAGGTAGATGCTTCTCGGCTCCCCCCAGCCTGCTGGAGCAGCCAGGACTTGGTGGCTTTGCAGAAGGCCGGGAGGGTAGTGAGGGTCCGGATCTCAACAGGGAGCTCGTTCCAGAGGGCCGGAGCTGCAACAGAGAAGGCTCTCCCCCGGGGAGTCGCCAGACGACATTGGCTGGCAGATGGAATCCGGAGGAGACCCAACCTGTTTCACCATGAAATATATACTGCTGAGGTTACGCTAGGTGATGTTAATGAAAGCTGAGTTTTTTTAAAAACTTTTTTTCCTATGACTTACCATGTAACACTAACTATGAATTTATTGCATGTTAATAAAAAAATATTCAATTAAACATAATTGAAATAACTTTTGCAAACAGCATTGAATCCCTGCCACAAAAGATTAGCAAAATATTTAGTGTGCAAGGGCGCAGTTATCCCAGTAAGAAAAGATTAGTGGCTTTCGTCAAGCTCCATGTATCTAGTAACATTAAGTAAGCAAAAGCAATTCAGTAAAGGTAGCAATAGCAATAGCAATAGCAGTAGACTTATATACCGCTTCATAGGCCTTTCAGGCCTCTCTAAGCGGTTTACAGAGAGTCAGCATATTGCCCCCAACAATCTGGGTCCTCATTTTACCCACCTCGGAAGGATGGAAGGCTGAGTCAACCCTGAGCCGGTGAGATTTGAACCGCTGACCTGCTGATCTAGCAGTAGCCTGCAGTGCTGCATTTAACCACTGCGCCACCTTGTATCTTTAACACTACTCTGGGGTGAAGGCAGAATCTTGAAAAAAAAATATGTAAGAATTTCCTAATTAGAATTGTAGTTCCTCTTGTTTTGAACTGTGTTCACTTAATCCTTATGATTATGAGTTTGAATCTAATAAAGGAAAATATTTGGAGCTCAGGGATGAAATGAGGATTTCTTGGTGGTCTCTGAGCTCGGTTGTTTTCTTGCAGACATTTCATTACCCAGCTAGGTAACATCACCATTTGAATCTTATGATGACTTTTTTTCACACTCACCATTGTTGCAGCATCCCCATGGTCACATGGTTAAAATTGGCAACTGGTTCTCTACTATGAATAGCAATAGCAATATAGCAATAGCAGTTAGACTTACATACCGCTTCATAGGGCTTTCAGCCCTCTCTGAGCGGTTTACAGAGTCAGCATATCGCCCCCCACAGTCTGGGTCCTCATTTCACCCACCTCGGAAGGATGGAAGGCTGAGTCAACCTTGAGCCGGTGAGATTTGAACTGCCGAACTGCAAATAGCAGTCAGCTGAAGTGGCCTGCAGTACTGCACCCTAACCACTGCGCCACCTCGGCTCCTTTGAACCATAAGTAATGACTGTGGAAGAAATGCATGAAAGTTATCTGTAACCAATCGACACGCTTTCTACAAGATGTAATGAAGGGTGATTCTCTTTTTTTGTGTTTTTGTTCTATTAAAATAAAATAAAAATTCAAAACAAAACCAACAAAATAAAAAAAAATTGGCAACTGGTTCATATTTATGATGGTGGCAGTGTCCTGGGTTCATGTGGTCACCTTTTGCAACATTCTGACAAGCAAAGTCAACCCACTTAACAACTGCTGTGATTCACAACAACTGTGGCAAAAAGGTCATACAATGAGACAAAACTCACTTAATAACTCTCTCGCTTAGCAATAGAAGATTTGGATTCAGTTTTTCATCGAAATTTGCAGAATAACAGAGTTGGAAGGGAGTTGAAAGTCCTCTAGACCAACCCTTTGCTACAACCATCGTAAATACGATGGTTGTCGTAATGAGCCGAGGTGGCGCAGTGGTTAGGGTGCAGTACTGCAGGCTACTTCAGCTGACTGCTAGTTCTGCAGTTCGGCTGTTCAAATCTCACCAGCTCAGGGTTGACTCAGCCTTCCATCCTTCCGAGGTGGGTAAAATGAGGACCCAGATTGTTGTTGTGGGCAATACGCTGACTCTGTAAACAACTTAGAGAGGGCTGAAAGCCCTATGAAGCGGTATATAAGTCTAACTGCTATTACTATAGTTGACAAGTGCCTGAATTCAGATCACGTAACTGTGGGGACACTGCAATGATTGTTAAGTGTGAAGACCGGGCATAAATCACTTTTTTCCAGTGCTACTATAACTTCAAACAGTTGCTAAATAAATTGTTGCAGATTGAGGACTACCTGTAGTGTGGCATTTATATATAGTTGCTATATATTTATTGTTTTAAACTAATTGTACATTGCCCAGAGTTACTTTTTGTGAGATAAGAAGAAAGAAAGAAAGAAAGAAAGAAAGAAAGGAAGGAAGGAAGGAAGGAAGAAAGGAAGGAAGGAAGACAGACAGACAGACAGACAGACAGACAGACAGACAGACAGACAGACCTTTAGGATTGATTTTGAATGAATGATCCGTCACCTTTAAACAAAGGCACTGAACATTGTGGCTACAGGGGTTTCCTGGTTATAGAATGTTTATCACAAAAGGTTCTCGCAAGTCTTTCCCATGACTAAATTCCAATTTTTGGAAGGATTGATTTGCATGCCTCACCATGAGTCAGATAGAGTTATGCCAAGAATTTGAGAAATGATTCAGAATATTCACTAAACATGTACAAATCCTTCTCACATTATTTCTGCCATGGGAATAAATTGTCTGACTGTAGAACTCAAAACAAGTTAAGCTTGAATCCAATATAGGAGTTAATGAATATACTACGTATGATCCTATGTATCTAGGAGATGTGAATGAACACTTAGGAAAAGGTGTAGATGATGGGATCGTGCGCAAATAAGACTTATTGATAACCTTGCTTGGGAAACAAAGATGGAAACCAGAATACTAAATGATTCACTGAACAATGTGGCAGAAAATGTCACTAAGACTAGGCAAATGTTGTTCAATCTCTGCACTGTGCACCAATGATACCTAGTTTGGTAATGAAAGATCTATAATATAACAACTGAGCTCAGAGAGCATCATGGACCCCTTGATGTTCAATCTGCTTGATGAAGCTCTTCGATGAAGCAAATAGCAATAGCAATAGCAGTTAGACTTATATACCGCTTCATAGGGCTTTCAGCCCTCTCTAAGCGGTTTACAGAGTCAGCATATCACCCCCACAGTCTGGGTCCTCATTTCACCCACCTCGGAAGGATGGAAGGCTGAGTCAACCTTGAGCCGGTGAGATTTGAACCGCTGAACTGCAGATAGCAGTCAGCTGAAGTGGCCTGCAGTACTGCACTCTAACCACTGCGCCACCTCGGCTCTAAAAAGTATCGCTCTGCCTCCATGAAGTGTTGACATGGAGCCCATCTGCACTTGTCCACTGCAAAGAAGTGGCTTCTATACATGTGCAGGTATAACTAACGATAAGTGAAGCATTGCAACCGCCCCACCAGCCTAGAAGCATTTCAATAGTAGTAGTTAGACTTATATACCGCTTCATAGGGCTTTCAGCCCTCTCTAAGCGGTTTACAGAGTCAGCATATCGCCCCCACAGTCTGGGTCCTCATTTTACCCACCTCGGAAGGATGGAAGGCTGAGTCAACCTTGAGCCGGTGAGATTTGAACCGCTGAACTGCAGATAACAGTCAGCTGAAGTGGCCTGCAGTACTGCACTCTAACCACTGCGCCACCTCGGCTCTTATTTCAAACTTAGAGGATGCTTTTTGAAAGCCTCTCCTTTGCATTTTCATCTGACTAACAAATTGTTTGAAGAAGAAATGCTGTCTAAAGCTTATGGAACAAAGCACCGTAGGAAAAATTTGTTAACATAGCTATGACATCCAATATCAAATCCTAAACTGTACAATAATAATATGATAATAAGATACGTGAGTTTACAGTACAATCCTGTGTAAATATACTGACATTTAAATCCTTCTAATTTTAGTAGGACCCCAGTATGTGTGTTTGTTTTAGACTGCAATCGTTTGTATACACTTCGCCTGGTGTTAAATGAAGTTACTCAAACTTCCTTCTCCTGACATGCATAAGAATGTACTATTTGTCAGTAAATAAAACAACTAGCTGTTTATCTTCAACTCCAACAATCTAAACATGCTAATTAAACTCCCTGCCAGTAAAAACAACTTCCTTCAATATGTCTCATGGAACATCGAAGGACGTTTGAGGCCTTGAATAGGAACTCTAAAAATGAATTGACTTGATGCACCAAAACATGTAACCAGCTGATATACTTTTTTTTATAATATATACTTGTGGTTTTTTTTTCTTTTCTTTTTTCTTTTTTTCCCCCCTGCCTTGTTTTCTGTTTTTTTGTCTTTTTTGTGTTTTGATTTTTTCTTTTCCCACTGGTGTGGGCATGTGTTGTTTATGTAACAAAAATAAAAAAAAATTAATAATAAAAAAAGTTTGACAATCCATATACTGAGTGTAACATTTGACAGTGATTTTTTTATAGATTGCCATTTATAGCAATAGCAATAGCAGTTAGACTTATATACCGCTTCATAGGGCTTTCAGCCCTCTCTAAGCGGTTTACAGAGTCAGCATATTGCCCCCAATAACAATCCGGGTCCTCATTTTACCCACCTCGGAAGGATGGAAGGCTGAGTCAACCTTGAGCCGGTGAGATTTGAACCGCCGAACTGCTGAACTAGCAGTCAGCTGAAATAGCCTGCAGTGCTGCATTTAACCACTGCGCCACCTCGGCTCTTTATGGCTTTTCATGATTTAGAAAAACGGGTGATGAAATCAATTGTCAGGCTGCTATCTCCTTAACAATTGCACAACTTTTGTAAGCTTGCCAAAATTTGTTTGATGGAAATAAAGGATTTCTTTTCCTCTATAAAAATGAATTGACTTGATAATTATTCTTTAACATTTTAAAATAATTTGTAAATGTTAATTTTAACTCTGTTCTATATCTCTGTGCTATTCAGTACACATATGTAAATCAACCAAACTTGCCTTTAGGCAAAATGAAATGGTTTCCCCTAGCATCATTCCCTTTCTAATCTCAGCTGGCCAGTATATGGTTTATTTCATTAACCATGGACATTCACAATCATTCTGTTTATTTTAAATTCTATGCAACATACCTCTGGATATATCCGTATATAATAGACGTCTAGTCTCTCATACCTACATTGCTGTAATCATGCAGACCGAGGTATTGCGGTCGTGACAGGGAGGGGCAGATACGGCGGGGACTCTAGGGCAGGCCATTACCGGGGAAGGAGGGTTCGCTACATCACAGAGATCCCTCCTTCCGGCCCTAGGAGTCCCACTCCAAGACCAGATGGTGTAAGTAATCAGGACCCTGGTCTCAGGCTGTTGTCGCTAAATGCCAGGTCTGTTGTACATAAAGCACCTCTCGTCCGGGACTTAATTTTAGACGAGAGGGCAGACCTGGCATGTATTACTGAGACCTGGCTGGGCCCAGAGGGAGGAGTCCCCCTTGTAGAACTGTGCCCAGAAGGATTTCAGGTGCTGCATCAGCCGAGAGCCCAGGGAAGGGGTGGGGGTGTGGCCGCTGTTATCCGGGAGTCGTTAGTTCCTCGTAGGGTCCCTGCTCCGGAGATTGTCGGGTGTGAGTCTTTGCTGTTAAAGTTGGACCTCAAGGGTCAAGTGGGTTTGCTGCTAACGTACCTGCCTCCCAACAGCGTTGCAGCAGCCCTCCCCTCGCTCCTCGAGTCAGTAGCCGAGCTGGCAGTTGAGTTCCCTAGGCTGATGGTCCTGGGGGACTTTAATCTGCCGACGCTCGGTGAAAACTCTGATGGGGCGCAGGAGTTCATGGCTTCCATGACAGCCATGGGCTTGACTCAAGTAATTCGAGGCCCAACCCATTCGGCGGGACACATGCTTGACCTTGTATTTCTCTCGGAGCAGTGGATGTGTGATCTTGGTCTGAGGGGGAGTGACATCGTACCCCTGTCGTGGTCAGACCATTGCCTACTGAGGCTCGACTTCCGGAGGCCAAACCCCCACTGTAGGGAGGAGGAACCGACCAGGTGGTTCCGCCCCAGGCGTCTTATGGAGCCAGTAAGGTTCCAGACAGAGCTTGGGGTTATTCCTGATACTCTCACCCACAGTCCGGTAGAGACTCTGGCTGCTGCGTGGCACTCGGCAGCGTCAGAGGCCCTCGACCGGATTGCGCCACTGCGGCCCCTCCGAGGCAGCGGATCCCGGAGACCACCTTGGTTCACCGAGGAGCTCCGGGAGATGAAGCGCCGGAGGAGATGCCTAGAGCACCGTTGGAGGTCCGATAAGTCCGCATCGAACCGAGCAATGGTAACCACCTGCACCAGGGAATATACTAGGGCACTTAGGGCAGCTAAAAGATCACATATAGCCTCCCTGGTTGCGTCCGCTGAGTCCCGTCCAGCCGCCCTGTTTAGGATAACCCGCTCCCTGTTGAACAAAAGGGAGGCGGGGGAACCCTTGCAGGGCAGAGCTGAAGAATATGCCCAATTCTTAGCGGACAAAATTGCTCGGTTTCGGACGGACTTGGACTCCACACCTGCAGTTCCAGCCGAGACTCAGAGGGACCAAGTTCAACAGCTCTGGGTTGAGTTTCAGGAGGTTACCCCCGGGGATGTGGACAAGGCCATGAGAGCTGTGAGTTCCTCCACCTGTGCTTTGGATCCGTGTCCCTCATGGCTGGTTTCTAACTGCAGTGAGGTGACACGAGGCTGGATCCAGGCGGTAGTAACCGCCTCCCTTCGGGAGGGGAACTTCCCCGCCGCACTGAAGGCGGCGGTGGTGAGACCCCTCCTGAAGAAGTCATCCCTTGATCCAGCTGTCCTTAATAACTACCGCCCGGTCTCCAACCTCCCCTTTCTGGGGAAGGTTGTTGAGAAGGTGGTGGCCTTCCAGCTCCAACGGTCCTTGGAGGAAGCAGACTATCTAGACCCCTTCCAGTCAGGCTTCAGACCCGGTTACAGCACTGAAACCGCCTTGGTCGCATTGATGGATGATCTCTGGAGAGCCAGAGATGAAGGACATCCCTCCATCCTGGTCCTCCTTGACCTCTCAGCGGCTTTCGATACCATCGACCATGGTATCCTTCTGCGAAGACTGCGGGAGGTGGGAGTGGGAGGCACCGTGTTACGGTGGTTCTCCTCCTACCTCTCGGACAGGTCGCAGTCGGTGTTAGTAGGAGGGCAGAGATCGTCCCCAAGGCCCCTAAAATATGGGGTGCCGCAGGGTTCGGTCTTATCCCCCCTACTATTTAACATTTACATGAAACCGCTGGGAGAGATCATCCGTAGGCACGGGATTAGATACCATCAATATGCGGACGATACTCAATTGTATCTGTCCGCCCCGTGCCAAATCAATGAAGCGGTTGACGTAATGGACCGGGGACTCGAAGCCGTCATGGACTGGATGAGGATTAACAAGCTTGTGCTCAACCCAGAAAAGACCGAGTGGCTGTTGTGTTTTCCTCCCAAAAATTCGGCCATTAATCCAACACTCAGGCTGGGGGGTCAAATTCTACACCCCTCAGAGAGGGTTCGCAACTTGGGAGTCCTCCTGGATCCACAGCTGTCATTCGACCATCATATAGCAGCTGTGACCAGGGGGGCATTCGCCCAGGTACGCCTGGTGCGCCAGTTGCGACCCTACCTGAACCGGGAGGCTCTCACAACAGTCACTCGGGCCCTCGTGATCTCTAGGCTGGAATACTGCAATGTGCTCTACATGGGGCTGCCCTTGAGGAACATCCGGCGACTTCAGCTAGTACAGAACGCAGCCGCGCGAGTGATCGCGGGTGCACCCCGATTCACCCGCATTACACCTATCCTCCGCGAGCTGCGCTGGCTACCTGTCGATCTCCGGATGCGCTTCAAGGTGCTATTGACCACCCATAAAGCCCTACATGGCAGTGGATCTGGATACTTGAGAGACCGCCTTCTGCCAATTACCTCCCTACGGCCTATAAGATCTCATAGGTTGGGCCTCCTCCGCATCCCATCGGCCAGCCAATGTCGGCTGGCAACCACAAGGAGGAGGGCCTTCTCAGTAGCGGCCCCGACCCTTTGGAACGAACTCCCCGTAGAGATCCGTACCCTCACCACCGTCCAGGCCTTCCGCACAGCCTTGAAGAACTGGCTCGCCCGTCAGGCCTGGGGATAAGGACCATTACCCCGCCCGAATGTTGTATGCATGTTGCGTATTATTTTATTATGTGTTGTCGTCTTAGTACTGTATTGTATTGTATTCCCCTCTCCCTGGTTTCTGTGAGCCGCCCTGAGTCCCCTCAGGGAAAAGGGCGGCCTACAAATAAAATCAATTCCAATTCCAATTCCAGACCTTCCTCCCTCTAACCATTTTCAGGTGAAACGTCCATTGTGCACAACAAATTAAATTAAGTACATTCACATACTGTAATTTGGACAGCCTTTTTTTTCTTCAAAAACCACATACACATATTTTATGTATTTGTCATGACTCCATGTGTTAGGAATCAAAGGAATTATTTGCTTTGTTAACTGTATGGGAATATAATTTGCAGTTTGTTTTCAAAAGTGGGACCACTGTTTTCAGATATCATTCCTTAAAAAATGTGTTTTCAATTATCTCCCACCCTGTTAGTCTCAGATGAACCACACAACTTATTTTAACAAGTTACACTAATTTGCTCATGAAGATGCTGTCTCAACAGCCCCTCTAATTTCCATTTCCTGGACAATGGCTGGCCTGTATTATAATGGACTATTCATTTCAGTAGGCACTCTATGTAAAAGTACTCCGTTTATAAATTCGGTATTTTTAAATCCACAAATTCAACTGTACTACCTTTCAAGGATTCTATACCTTTGATTTCTTTCTTTCACTAGGTTTATTCCAGATAATATATTCTGATTTAGGGATAGTTTGTTGCAAACTGACTTGAACTAATCAGTTTAGCAATCCTCCCTGAATTTTAGGAACAAAGAAGTATAAGATCACTGGCCTATCCAGTCCAGGACAATTGTCAGCGAGGGTGGGAAACAGAATCCCATTCCAAGGTCCAATTCTCCTCCTGTCCAAATTTCATCCCCACCAAGAGGTGTCGGAAAGAAAGGTTTCTCTTATCTTCTAACAGATTCTTCTGCTTAAATAGATTTCCATACATTGTATAAGCAGAGGGCACAGAATAAAGCGTTGGCATGGAGGAGGTTTCATTTGAGGTCCTTTGTTAAGGACCCTGGATGGAAATTATCCACCACTAGGTTGGTTATTGTTGGCCTAGGATTCATAAAAGAACCTCGGTGTCAGGCCTGCTGCAGTTCCTTTAAGAATCTTTGGCCTGCCACACTCTCATTAAAGGGGGGGGAATAGCAAGGGGTAGAATGTGTTGTTTTCAAAATAAAAAAAAATCTTTTCTAGAAATTCAAGGCCATCTTTTGTCTCCGCATCTTTGCATCTAACCGGAAACAGCTGGGTGTGGATGCCAGCGTGGAAGAAGATTGGACCATGTGATGGATTGTGGGTGTGGGGACAAGATCATGAACTTTTAACTGGGTGGGAGTCTGATGTCATTTCCAGAATTGGGATTCCACAGCCATGTGCTAAGATGTCTGCTTTATTAAATTGGAGCTTTAAGGAAAGTTTTGCCTTGGACTCTGATTTAATTCTACATGATACTTGGAACGCTGACACTTGGCCCTATCTAGAGATGCCAAGGAATGCAAATCTATCTTCTTCTCTCCTAAATTCTTGAACAGAAAATGTCCAGCCCTTCTAGATCAGTGATGGCGGATATTTTTCTGTTCAGTACCAAAAGGGCACGCTCATGCACAATAGCGTGCAAGTGCATGCCCGCACCCATAATGCAGTTCCCTTTCCCCATGCATGTGCGCAGACCTCCCTGAAGACTTGGGGAAGGCAAAAATGGCCTTCCCCACTCTCCGGAAGGCTGGAAATCAGCTGGCGAGTGCACGCGTGCGCACTGGAGCTTACATAGGGAAATGCCTCACGTGCCCTCAGATATGGCTCTTCATGCCACCTGTGGCATGCGTGCCATAGGTTTGCCATCACGGTTCTAGATGATACAATGAACTTCTTATCTATCTATAAATAAAATGGTTGTGTGTGTGTGTGTGTTCCAGCATAACTCTGGAATGCCTCAAGCAACTTCAACCAAACTTGGTACACAGATGACTTACTCTCTGGAGAAAAATACTGTGGGGGTGACACCCCTGACACCCCTCGGGATGTGTCTTTTGTTAAGCCTGGTGTGCCGTACTGCCCTACTGGCTTCGATTGTACAGCACAGTGGAGTTGCCATGGTAACGGCTTCGCAGGACTCCAGAAGGGGGCTCCCTCTGGTAAGGGAGAAAATCCCTTTTGGTTCAGACATTTCCCCCCTATAAATAAATAAATAGATAGATAGATAGATAGATAGATAGATAGATAGATAGATAGATAGATAGATAAATAAATAAATAAATAAATAAATAAATAAATAAATAAATAAATAAATACCTGGGCAATGCCAGGTTATCAGCTAGTGAACAATAAAGAATGAAGTGGCTTTTAAATTGAGTGGAAAATTACTTACTTGTTATGGCCCAGCAGGTGCTGTTGGAGCTGCCACCAGACTCCGACAGCGAGGGGCCCTCTGAGTCGCCTCTGGAGGATGTGGAGGACCCTGGACAGGGTTCTGACTCCGAGCAGGTTGCAGAGAGACTGGTTGGCAACCAGGAGGTGCCTGAGCCTTGGACCAGTGCGGAGGAGACAAGGGAGAGTGAGCTGGAGGCCAGTAGTGAGTTGTTCCTGGATGCACACCATCAAAGAGCTACTAGGCGTCAGGAACAATTATGCAATTACAGGAGGTGATTGCACTCAGTTGGTGGTCATAGGCTCCTCTCCAGACTATAAAAAGCTACTTGTGCACACGCCCCTCTTTGTAGAAGTCAACGCAGGATTGAATGTTGGAGGACAGTACTGTGAGCTTGGCAGGCTGGATTGCTGCCAAGCCTTATCTGTGTTTATTGCTGCCTGAGTTTGTCTGAGTTGCTGCCAAGGTCCTTATCTGTTTGTTCTGCTTGGCTTTCAGCCACCGAGGTTTTGGTGTCATGCTATTAAAGTACATTCCAGTTAAGCTTGTCTCGGCATTCGTTACTGGACGGAGGAGGGGGTCAGAACACTTACTTATACAAATAAATTCAATCTTTCTTACATTCTGAGTAGGAAAAACCACGAGGCCTACACGGAAACGTTTTTATTAATTGCCAAAGTTGCCAAAATCCATTGCAAAGGCAAACAGAAACTTCTTTGGGATAGAAAACCAAAATGCAAGGACACAGATTCTTGATTAATGTTTAGAAATCCTTACGGCAGATGGTAGCAAGTCTTGCAGAAAGCAATTTCCCAATATAATTGAGCCATCTGGTAGATGCTTTAAAAAGTTGTAAAGTGAGCACAAGAATTAATTTCAACATCCGAAAGGGTTACTTGTGATCTTTTGAAACCAAGTCGGATTTGAAAACCTGGTGTCCCTGTGGCACAGTCAAAATTTGGCAGTTTTTAGCCCCTCGGTCACCAAAAGACAACAATTTACTGATATGATTTGCTGATTTATACACTGAAGCACTGCGTTCTAGTTCCCGTCAATGCACAGCAACTAGATACAGCATATGATAAATTATTTACATTTTTTTTCTCCAATTAAAATTGATGTGATGGTGATAGTTCTTATGCTGTTGGTTAGGACCCAATGTTTTCTCTTATGCAGTCTGGACCGTGTTAGCTTCACGCTTGTCAAAAACACTTTTGTTGGCTGAGACTGACTAGATGAAGCTTTGATCCCTACTTGGTAAACATTTTGCCAATTTTGACATCTTAAGTATCTTAGTTCATTCTTTTCCGATTGTTCCACACTATTTTATGCCATCAAACAATGCACTCTTTTTTTTTTCTGGTTACAATTTAATTACACACTGACTAAAAATCCATCAGTTTTGATCATCTTGCTTATGGTTATAAGCAAGCATCCCATTCCTCATTCAGCTGCCCTCTCAATCAAGGAGCAGAGCCACTGGTTCCTTTGCACACAGAAGATCCCAAATCTATCTATCTATCTGTCTGTCTGTCATCTATCTATCTATCTATCTATCTATCTATCTATCTATCTATCTATCTATCTATCTATCTATTTCTATGATGGGCTTTTTGGGTCAACGTGAATATCAGTTATCAAAAATGTAGGTAGAAAATTAAGCAGGCAATAGGCAATTACAAAAAGGGAAGCCAACTTTCTGAATCTGTTTCTTTGCACTTAGTGACTTATAAATAGACTAATCTTCTGAAAACCTGACCTAAATTACTATATATTTTAAATAGCTGTAAAGCTATGCTGAAAAAGTTGTTCTCATGGTATTGTGATAAATTCAATAAAAAGAAGGGAATTCTTGATGAATTTAAGGAGAAATGAGAGTATTGGATAGTAAATGGACAAATAAAATTACCAATCAAAGAGAATATTTGCACCTCAGGGTTGAAATGAGATGTTCTCTCTTACTCTTTCCTCTTCCTCTCTTCTCTCTCTGTCTCTCTCATCCTCTTTCTCTTTGTCTCTCTTCTCTTTCTCTCTCCCCCTTTTCCATTCTTCTGTCACTTTCTCCTTCTCCCTTCTCTCTCCTCTTTGTCTCTTTCTGTCTCTTTCACCCTCTTTCTCTTTGTCTCTCTTTCTCTCTCCTTTCCCACTCTTCTGTCACTTTCTCTGTCCTTCTCTGTCTCTTTCTGTCTCTCTCCCCTCTTTTTTTCTTCCTCTCTCCCACTCTTTTATCACTTTCTCTCTACTGCCCAACCTGTCCCCATACTTATCTTCGATTGATCATGTTTGCAATAATTTACTTTCTTTCCTAAATAGGTGCAGTTCCCTTACTGGATCCCTTGCTCACTCAAACAAACACACACACACACACACACACACACACACACACACACACACGGACAAAACCATTTTTCTCCATTCCAATTTGGATCCTATAAATCAATTGCTCTGTGAAACATCTGTGAAAAAAATTCAGGTGCTCAGGCATGAAAATGTGCTGCTCAAATACTATACTTTTACACACACACTGAAAAAAAATTAGAGGGAACATTGCTGCTATCGTGTCTCCCCTAGTCCTTCTTTCTATTAAACTAGACATACCCAGTTCCTGCAACTGTTCTTCATATGTTTTAGTCTCCAGTCCCCTAATTATCTTTGTTGCTCTTCTCTGCACTCTTTCTAAAGTCTCCACATCTTTTCTACATTGTGGCGACCAAAACTGAATGCCGTATTCCAAGTGTGGCTTTACCAAGGCATTATAAAGTAGTATTAACACTTCACGTGATCTCGATTCTATCCCTCTGTTTATGCCGCCTAGAAATGTGTTGGCTTTTTTGGCAGCTGCTGCACACGGCTGGCTCCTATTTAAATGGTTGTCCACTAGGACTCCAAGATCCCTCTCACAGTTACTACTGTTGAACAAGGTACCACCTATACTGTACCTGTGCATTTCGTTTTTGTTGCCTAAATGTAGAACCTTACTCTTTTCACCACTGAATTTTATTTTATTAGATAGTACCAAATGTTCAAGTTTGTCAAGATCCTTCTGTATCTTTAGCCTGTCTTCTGGAGTGTTGACTATTCCTGCCAGCTTGGTGTCATCTGCAAATTTGACGAGTTCCCCATTTATTCCCTCTTCCAAATCATTGATGAAGATGTTGAAGCGTACTGGACCCAAAACAGAGCCTTGGGGTACTCCACTGCATACTTCCCTCCATGAAGATGCAGTTCCATTGAGGACTACATGTTGGGTGTGGTTGGTCAGCCAGTTACGAATCCATCGGGTGGTGATGCTGTCCAACCATTGAACTTCATTTTATTAGATAGTGATCATGACTATTCATTAATTTTCAAGCAATAAGTGTTGATTTATCACATAGTTTAGTAGCAGAGCATGGGTATCCAGCTAGTTCATTGATAAACATTTGGGAAAACTGTGGAGGGGAATAGTGCGTAGACCTGGCTAGCAACTTCCAACCTAAAAAGTCAACGGGAGGAAGGAGCTGTATCCAAGAGTGCCATTTCAACTGGGCCTCAAGTTTACAGGCTTGTAATTGCATTTATATTACAACTATTTATATTGGTCCTTCATTTGCCTTTTTCATGCCCTATATTTTCCCCAAAGAATCCCCTTTGCATATCTATCGTATCTCAAGGCCTCAAAACCTCTAAGTGTCTTGGATCTCTGCGCGCCCGCCTTCAACTCAGATGCTGACCTGGGTACTTGAGAGACCGCCTGCTGCCAATTACCTCCACTAGACCGATTAGATCCCACACATTAGGCCTCCTCCGAATTCCATCCGCCGGCCAATGCCGGCTGGCGACTACCCGGAGGAGAGCCTTCTCTGTGGCTGCTCCGACCCTCTGGAACGAGCTCCCCGTGGAGATTCGGACCCTCACCACCCTCCTGGCCTTCCGCAAAGCCCTTAAAACCTGGCTGTTCCAACAGGCCTGGGGCTAAAGAGCTTTTGCCCCCCCTCCCCACGAATGGTATGGTTGTTGTGTGCTTTTTAAATTGTGTATTGTTTTGTTTGTCTTTTTATCCCTTATCTGTATCCCTTTCCCTGACTTGGATTGTGAGCCGCCCTGAGTCCCCTCCGGGGAAAAGGGCGGCATATAAGTGCAATAAATTCAATTCAACTCAGATGCATGTTGAACTCTTGCCATGCTGCTCCATGGCGAGGTGGCGCAGTGGTTAAATGCAGCACTACAGGCTACTTCAGCTGACTGCAGTTCTGCAGTTCGGCTGTTCAAATCTCACCGGCTCAGGGTTGACTCAGCCTTCCATCCTTCCAAGGTGGGTAAAATGAGGACCCGGATTGTTGTTGGGGGCGATATGCTGACTCTGTAAACCGCTTAGAGAGGGCTGAAAGCCCTATGAAGCGGTATATAAGTCTAACTGCTATTGCTATTGCTATTCTTCTTCTATATCCTGTCACACCCTTGTCTGTCTGCCATTATGCCCAACTGACCACCTTAAGTCTTAATGGCCTTTTCGAAGTTCTTCCTCAATTCTTCCTCTGCCTGCCTGCCCTCTTTGGGACCTTCTGCCACGATTTTTAACGGTGCCAAAAGTAGAGCCACCTGCTGGATAAGGAGCCCTTCGACTAACCCAGTTTCAATCTCCCACCTTTCTCCGGCAGAAGCAGCTCTTCGAGCCCGCCGAAAGATGGAAATCAACCGATCTGGAAACGGCCACCCGCGCGGGGAATCCCATCTCCGAAACGGCGTCCGAAGCGGCAGAGCAACGCCTGGATCAGACCTCCTCCTTCTCCTCCTCCTCCTCCGGCGACCCAAAGGATGCTTAGCCTTGCGAACTCCCGGCATCCCTCTCCGCCAATCAGAATCGCGAACTCCCGGCATCCCGCTCAGCCAATCAGAATCGCCCGGGATGCCCTCGGATGCTGCGCCCACGCTCGGCCAGGCAATTGGGTTCCGCCGAGCGGCTTTGCAGATGGCTGGGCGCAAAAGCCGCCGGTGGCGGTGACTTGCGGACGGGAGGTGGTGGTGGTGGGCGGCTGGCCGGCTCTTGAGGGGAGACGGGCGCCATGGGCAACGTCCCTCCGGCGCTGAAGCACTGCCTTAGCTACCCGCACCTCCTCAAGGAGCAGCTGGGGATCGGCGAAGCTGCCCAGCAGCCGACTGTTCTGCAACAGCCTGGGCAGGTAGCCGGGTGGCAGAAGGAAGGCCGTTCAGAACCGCAGCTCCAACCCTATGCAGGGAAAGCGGGGGAGGGAAGGAGGACACTCGGGGCTTCCGGCTGAGCAGCTGGCACACAGGCCCGGAGGGCAGTCAGAGGATCCCTGAGAAGGTTGGGGTGGCCTTCAGGTGCCCAGGGCATTTCTGGGCATCCTTGCCTTAGAAGGAGAAAGCATGGGTGCCAGTGCCAACTCTGCCAGTCCTCTGTTATTTTCTGCTAAGACTGCCCTGGTATGCTTCAGGGGACTGGGGTGCTTAAAATTATTTCTAATTTATTTTATTATTTTAATTTTATTTTACAGCTGGGCATAGGGATAGTTCTTTCCTTTGTGCCATCATTCTGCTAATTCTCACCTAATTCTTACAGCTCTGCCTATGGTGTATATAGATCAACCCCTAGACTGTGGCTGTAGCATTATTTATTCCTTCTATTATCTTCTTTTATTCATTAAACATGAAACTCAGTCAACTGAGCATTTAAAAATGTGTCACAAATACCACTGACTGGTGCTAATGGTTGATACAGGTTGCTGCCAGCGTCCTAGGTATCCACCAAGTATTTTCTTAAAATATATGATGTTCCAACCAGCACAGGGTTTTTTTTGCAGCTCCACTGGTGTTGTTGCAGAAAGCTGCAATTTCTTGATGTGTTTTGTAAAATTCTTGGACATGGTATCAAGTGCCCCGATAACAATGGGTATCACTGTTACATGTTTCATCCATAACCGTGTAGTTTCGATGGCCAGGTTGCGATATTTCGTGATTTTTCTTTGACTCTGGCGTCTCTTGGTACAGCGATATTATTATTATTATCGCAACAACAGAATTGTATCACAGCGGCCAGTTGTTTCACCGGATTTGGCATTGATTACTAGTCGGGCCCCACCCAGAGGCCTAGGACGTCGTAACGTATTTTCATAATATGCGTGCAGATCCAAGCAGTGCGGCTTTTTGCATTTGACTGATGGTGATTTTGTCAATTTTTAACTGTTTTAAATGTAATTCCAGTGCTTTTGGAATAGCACCCAGTGTGCCAATTACCACTGGAATTACCACTGCTGGTTTGTGCCATAGTTGTTGAATTTCGATTTTTAAGTCCTGGTATTTTGCAATTTTTTCATGTTCCTTCTCGGCAATCCTGCTATCACCTGGTATTGCGATGTCTATGTTGTTGTTGTTGTTGTTGTTGTTGTTGTTGTTGTGATGATGATGATGATGATGATGATGATGATGATGATGATGATGATGATGTTAATCTTTGGTGAGATTCACAGCCTTTGGGGCTGGTTGGTAGCTCAACAGCTCGAGTCCTAACCAAGGACCTAGGAACTGTTAAGGTAATGTCGGACGATATAAGCTGTCAGTCTGAATTCTGAAGTCCCACAAGATCTTGACTTTCTCGTTCTCTAATTTCTCACTGATGTTCCCAGTGGTTTTTGCTGTACTCAAATCCAAACTTTTGGCACAATTTCCAGTGAATGATCTTAGCAACGCGGTCATGGTGTTGTAGGTAGTCAGTTTGGGAAATTTTGCTGCACCCACTGATCAAGTGGTCGACTGTCTCGTCTTTCTCATTACAGAGGCGACATTTGCTGTTGGTGGTAGCATGTTGAATTTTTGCCTTCATGCAGTTGGTGGCTAAGGCTTGTTCTTGAGGTGCCAAAATAAAGCCTACTGTTTCTTTTTTCAGTGTTCCTGATCTTAACCAGTCCCAAGTTAGCTTTTGGTCAGCTTTGCCTTCAATACTTTTCAAATATTGGCTATGCATAGCTTTGTTTTTCCAATTTTCAGCTCGCTTCTCAATTACTTCTTTCTTATATTCAGCTTTTGACTTAGTTGTCTTTAAAAGGCCTCCTTTATTTAGTTCCTTAATCATTGGTTCTTCACTTTTCTGGATGTAATCATTCAAGCTGTGTTTTTCTTCTTCCACAGTCTGTTTTACTTGTAGGAGTCCTCGACCACCCTCTGCTCTTGGTAGATATAATCGGTCAACATCACTTTTAGGGTGCAAAGCATGATTCATTGTCATAAGCTTCCTTGTTTTTCTGTCCAAATTGTCCAACTCCATCTGGGTCATGTCAATTATTCCTGCAGAGTATCGAATCACATGTATAGCCCAGGTATTTATGGCTTTTATGATGTTTCCTCCACTCAATTTGGACTTTAATATCTTGCGAATTAGTCAAATGTACTTGGCTGAAGTTAATTCCTTGACTTTATTATGCATTAAATCATAGGCCTCTAAAATCCCCAAGTACTTGTAGCCTTCTTCTGGTTTTACTGCCTTTCTCATTTCTTCATTCTCAAGTTCTATTCCATCATCTTCTATGACCTTCCCTGCTTTGGCTGCCATTGTTGCACATTTGTCAATTCCAAACTGCATACCAATGTCTTGGCTAAATTCTTTTGTGCTTTCAATTAATAAATTCAGTTCAGCTTTTGTTTTACCAAACAGCTTCAAATCATCCATGTACACCAAGTGCGAAATTTTCAGTCCTTTCTTTGCAAGTTCGTATCCATAGTTCCTCTTCTTCAAAATGATTGTCAGTGGTAGCCTTGAGAGCATAAAAAGTAGGGGTGAAAGGGAATCACCCTGGAATATGCCTCGTTTAATTTCACACCCAGTACTTCTTCATTACCTATAAGCTGCATTTTCCAAAGGTTCATTGAAGTTTCCATGGATTTTTGTATGTTGCTGCTGATGCCAAACATTTTCAGGCATTTCTTGATCCAGCTATGGGGAACTGAATCAAATGCTTTCTTATAGTCTATCCAAGCCATGAACAGGTTGGTTTGTCTTTTCTTTGAATTCTTTAGGATTAGTTTGTCAATCAGCAGTTGGTCCTTTGTTCCTCTTGAATTTTTGCAGGATCCTTTCTGTTCTACAGGAAGCAAGCTATTTCTTTCCAAGTATCCATAAATTTGGTTTGCAATGATACCAGTAAGGATCTTGTATGTTGTTGGCAAACAGGTGATTGGCCTATAGTTTCCAGGATCCTTTCCTTTTTCTTTATCTTTTTGGATCAAAAATGTCCTTCCAGTTGTCATCCATTCGTCATTTTCAGGTGTTTTTAAGATCTGGTTCATTTGGGCTGCCAATCTTTTGTGCACACTTGTAAGTGCCTTTAACCAGAAGCCATGTCACTCATCTGGTCCAGGCGCACTCCAGTTCTTCACTTTTCTTGACTGTCTTTGCACCATTTCTTTTGTTATTTTCACATCTTCCATTTTATTGAACTTTAATAGAATCCTCAATCTGTTAGATCCATTTTGCATTTCTGTTGTGTTTCTTGTTGTTTTCCCATAAATTCTTCCAGAATTTCAGAGCTTTCTCTTTGCCAGGCTTTTCATTTGTTGTTACTCCATCTCCATTTTCTAAGATCTTATAAAATTGGTGCTGATTTGCTCTGCACTGTGAGTTTTCCTTGAATTGAGTTACTCGGTTTTCATATCTTTTAATCTTTTCAGCAACGACAACAACCCTCTGCTTCAGCTCTACAATTACTATCACAATCTCTTTATTCTCCAACCGAATTTTCCATTTAGGCTTCCTCTTCTTGCCTCTTTGGTTCTTTTGTATTTTCAAACCCAATTTCTTGGTGGTTATGAAGGCTGCTGCATACATCAGCTGGTTTGTTTCAGCTAATGTAGTGGTTTGAATGGTTTGCACAGCCTCATTGACCTTTTTTAGTACCTTTCTCAATTCTTTCCAGTTCACTTGGTTCAGCTTTGGCAAACATGTTCTTTCAGCATCTTCCATTCGATGCTTTATTTTCTCAGCTAATTGAGCAATATCTGTTGGTGATTGTTCTTCATTGCTTCCTTGTTCTTTATCTCCATCCATTTCAGCATCCTCTTTTCTAGTTCAGCCAGAGTCCAGTTGATGATTCCAGCTGAGTAGCATATCACTGGAACTGCCCATGTATTAATGGCTTTAATTATGTTTCCAGCATTCAGCTTTGATTTTAACATTTTGTGGACCCTCCTGATGTATTCCTTTTGTGTTGACTCTTTGACTTTTCCATTCAAGATGTTACCTGCTTCCAATATGCTTAGGTACTTGTAACCATCATCCTTTGCTAATTCCATTTCCCAGTTCTATTCCTTCTGTTTTATTTTCTTTATTCATTAAACATGAAACTCAGTCAACTGAACATTCAAAAATGCGTTACAAATACCATTGACTGGTCCTAATGCTTGATACGGGTTGCTGCTAGCATCCTAGTTGTCAACCAAGTACCTTCTTCAAATATACAATAGCAATAGCAATAGCAGTTAGCAATAGCAGTTAGACTTATATACTGCTTCATAGGGCATTCAGCCCTCTCTAAGCGGTTTACAGAGTCAGCATATTGCCCCCAACAATCCAGGTCCTCATTTTACCCACCTCGGAAGGATGGAAGGCTGAGTCAACCCTGAGCCGGTGAGATTTGAACAGCCGAACTGCAGAACTGCAGTCAGCTGAAGTAGCCTGCAGTGCTGCATTTAACCACTGCGCCACCTCGGCTCGGTATCATCAATGTTCTGATGATTTAAAGAACTAGCAGCCAATAAGCCTTATTTCTGTCATCTACAAGGTTTTCACCAAGATAATAGCAAGAAGAATATTGAGAACATTAAATGATTTATAGCCAAGGGAGCCAACAGGGTTCAGAAGTGGTTACAGAATCACATCCGGGTTGTTCAGCAAGTCATTGAAAGGCACAATGAGCACACCATGTCTCTGCCCATGGCTTTCATTGACTATGAAAACACATTTGACTCAGTATTCCAGTAACGCTTACATTCATTCCTGCTTTCCACTCGTGTAAAGAATAGCATGGAAAAAAGCCTAATCATCTAAACTAGACTTGTATAGTTATTCTTAGTATGATAGAGAACTCTGTAAATGGCATTGTTAAAGTACTAAATTTGAAGGTTGACCACTTCAATAAACGAACAAGGTTAAACAAGTTATCCTGGTTGAATGCTTCTTTCAGAATTTAAGATAGCAGGAGTAAATAACGTAATGGATTTCCATAGGGGTAATTTGGTGAAAAGAAATGCTTGGGTAAGTTTGCTGAACTATTTTGGCTTGACCTAGAAAGATTCTAGGAATTAATTTCAAACCTCACTTTCTCTATTTCCTATGAGGAAAGAAAAATGGAAGGCAAAATGAAAGCATTTGTTCATAACTTCCATTATATTTTGCCATATGCATTTCATACAAGTGGAATAGAAGAGGAAAAATTTTTTCCGCTCTCTTTTCATCCCTGCAGCTTTCAGGTTGCTTCTACAGATAGATGTATAGAGTTGATTATGTACATTTAAAAAAAAAACCAATTTAGGGTTGCCACTAAATGTATAATGTTGCCTGAAGCCAGTTCCGACTCTTACTGTCTGATTTATCGCCCCCACATAAAATACATCTCCATCATGTTCACTTCTTAAATATTTAGACATGCACTTTTAAATGTATCTAAAAATACAGTGTGTGAAAACACCCTTAGGGCTTTGAAGTTTTTTCCTGGTATATGAGGAGGTGAAGAAGAGATAAATCCTGAACATCAGAGGAAAGTCTGCTTCCCCTTATGCACACATTCCTGATGAGTTTCAGTCTTGGAAGGCTTTATTATTTTAATTTTCCAAATTAAGTAGTATTTAGATTCGTAAATATCCCTTGGAGTCTTCTATTATTTCGGAAGTGTTTTGCTCTAATGGATTTTAGAAACCATTATTACTTCTGGCAATCTGTTCATTAGGATAAGATTTCCCCCAAAAAGTATGGTTTTAATTTTAGGTTACTAAAAGTCTTAGATCTTTTGAGCTATTTTGATGCCATATATTTTCCATCATGTTCTTATTCACAGGCTTGCTATGTGCTGTCTGTGCATTTTGCTTTTACGCTGTTTTAAACTTTCCACCATTTCATTTTGCATGGTATTCACTCAATTTCTTTACCGTATACATTTGCCTATTTTTCCATTTGATGTTACTGCTGAATCTTCTCCAGTTGGATTGTCTCTCATTGGTTGTATCTCTTTTTTAGTTTGCCACAGGTATATCTAGGAAGATGATATAGTCTTGCTTATTTGTTGTTGTCTCAAATTCTCCTGATATGTCACAATCAGGTTTTTTTGGGTCAACCTAGTCCCATTTTGGCTTTACATTGACTAGATCTACGATGGTGTCGATTTTCACCCAAGATCAAGGTGACCAGACATCCCGCTTTTGGCGGGACAGTCCCGAATTTTAAAAATTTGTCCCGCGTTCTGTGGCGTTTTAAAAACGTCCTGATTTTTGGAAAGAATGCACAACAAGCTAGGGAACGGCGGGACAACGGGAAGGAAATATATGGTTTTCAGCGGCCATGTGGCTATTTCGCCAGGATATGAGTTTTATATTATTTTTATTAATTTTATAATGTTAAACTTTAATAATAACAACAAGCCGGCAAGAATGCCTAAGAGAGACAGCTACCTGGTATGCTAGAGAGCCAGTGTCAAATAAATAAGCTGGTTAGAGTTTTGGCATGCAATAGGGCAGTTTCCGAACTACCTCTCATGATTAAGACATGGTTGCTAAACCATGCAAGTTTTAGCATTCCTTAGCTGTAAGGAATGTTGAAACAGGAATTTATTTATTCCTTGAGTATCCAATCACTTGGCCAATAAAGACTATTCTATTCTACATTCTATCCTATCCTATCCTATCCTATCCTATCCTATCCTATCTCTGTTCTTTATAATACTATTGTTGTGAACTAGTACACACTTGACTCAGTGTGCAACTGAACCTACTAAGGGCTGATTCACACCAGTGGTGGGTTTCAAAATTTTTTGGAACCTCTTCTGTAAGCGTGGCCTGCTTTCCACGTCCACTGGTGGAACCTCTTCTAACCGGCTCGGTAGATTTGACGAACCAGTTCTACCAAACTGGTGCGAACCAGTAGGAACCCACATCTGATTCACACAAGCTGGGTTATTTGTTGTTTCACTGGTCAGCATTGTATTTAAAGACGTGCCTCTTGGGGCTGAGTTATCCTCCTTAGGCTTTTGAGCTTAATGTTGCAGTCAGTCATATATTTGCTAGGGGGTAATCATGCAAATGCAGCCTTTCCATTGCCATGGGCTGAGGTTGATTCAAGGCCAAAACTGAATTGCAATATCAGTTCTTGGGAATGGAAATGTATATTGCTCTTACGTAACGCAATTATGATGAAACTAAGCTAAAAGAGACTCTTGAGATCTATAATGCCATACAACTTCAAACAGGTGGGGGTTTCTGGTTACCTATGCAATGGATATGTGCCATCTGCAGGAATACTGGGCTTTCTCCTAGTATTACAGTAGATTGCTGCATTTGGCTTATGAGCTGAACAGCAGGGTTCCACCACAAAACCGCGTTCGACTAAAGCGCGCTCGCCGAAACCGCATAGCTGACGTCATCACAGCGCGCAAAAAAAAGCACGCTGTGAACGATAAAGCTAAAATTAACCCCTAAACCTAAACCTAACCCCCCTAACCCTAAACCTAACCCTAAACCTAACCCTTAACCTAACGCTAACGCTAACCCTAAGCCTAACCCTAAACCTAACCCTAAACCTAACCTTTAACCTAACCCTAACCCTAACCCTAACCCTAACCCTAACCCTAACCCTAACCCTAACCCTAACCCTAACCCTAACCCTAACCCTAACCCTAACCCTAACCCTTAACCTAACCCAAACCCTAACCCTAAACCTAACCCTTACCTTAACTTGAATCGGCTTGCTTTCAAAGCGCTTTTAAAAGTGCCCTTTTTTTCTCCGCGGTCGCTGTTGTCGCCCTGCTGATGACGTCAGTGACGCGGTTTAATCGGGCGCGCTTTAGTGGAGCACGGTTTTGTCGTGCCACGGAACAGCAGAGGTATTTCCTGAATGTAGAGAAAGCTAAGATGTCTGCTAATGTTTTTGAATCCTAGTTTCAGGAGAGGGGACGTTATTAGCAGTGCTCCCCCCCTCTCTCTTTCTTTGTATGTAGCTGATTTGCTTACAGCTGAGGTAAATTTAAGAAGGCTGTAATTCCATGATTAAAAGGTTAGCAGCATTTCCTATTATAAACCCATGTTTGAATCACTTTATAAGTCGAGAGAGAGGAGCAGGAATTAAATATTTCGATTAACATATTTGGCAGACAAGATCTTAAGCCTTTTCTCTCTTGTTCAAATTGTGTGGCGTCTGAGGAGGATGGGAAACCAGTGACGCTCTCTGTTTGGAAGGAGGCATTTTTGAGGAGAGAAAATTTTATATTCAGTTTTCTCTCTCTCTCTTTTTTTTTTGCCAACACCTGATAAATGGAAAATGCTCCAGGCTCTTAGCTTTTTATGTAAAGCCCTTTCTTGCTGATATTCCACAAAGTTTACCCATAGGACTTACCGCTTCACAGAGCTAATATCAGATTCAATAACCTTTCATTATTTTTAATAAACATGCATTTTTGTTGGATCAAATTTAGGAAGACATCTTAATATACTGAAGGAACAGTTAACATTTGTTGCAGGGGTGGGTTTCAACCGGTTCGTGGCGGTCCCTGCGAACCGGTTGGTCGGCGAACCTGGAAGTAAGTAACTTCCGGGAATGGCGAAGGGCGCACCCGCCCGCCCGCCCGCCCGCGCTCCTTACCCGGTTTTGACAAGTTCTGCACTTCCACGCATGCGCAGGACGCATACAGCGCCTGCGCGATCCTCCAGGAGCAGCTGGAGCATCGCACAGACACTAGTACGCATGCGTGAGCCACGCGCATGCATGCACACATCACGCGCGTGCACGAGGACGCCGCCAGCCCCGTTCCAACTGAAACGGTTGGAACGGGGCGAGAAACCCACCCCTGATTTGTTGCCAGTTTTTTTTTAAAAAAAATCTTTACTTTTTAGTTTTAACTGTAAGGGACCACAGAATAAATTTTACACTAGAGTTGACTTGTTGATGTTTTTATGTTTACATTTTAAATCTTGCTCCTTTGAATTTTTTTTTAAGATAACTGTATGCTATAAATATAATTGAGAGTTTAAAAGGAGGAGGAAGAAGGTGGGTATGTTTGCCGTCTTGAGTTATTTGTAAATAGCGATAGCACTTAGACTTATATACCACTTTATAGTCCTTTACAGCCCTCTCTAAGCAGTTTAAAGAGTCAACTTATTGCCACCAACAATTTGGGTCACTTTACCAAGATGGATGGAAGGCTGAGTCAACCTTGACGTGGCGAGGATTGAACCCCTGGCAATCAGCCTCACTGTCGGAGTCTGGTGGCAGCTCCAACGGCTCCTGTTGGGCCACAACACATATATGTATATGCACACACTTATATAGTTGTATAAAATATGGATCTGATCTAATGCCTTGATTGGTAGCTAATTTGTTGGAAATGTTTTGTTTAGGAAAACGTCGGTAAGCATGAATGGCGGAAATCTTCTTCTCAAATTGCCTTCCAAGAAAGATTACATTTCCATAACCATATTTCATCTTTACTCTCCTTTGATCACAGGATTAGCATCTGGAATACAGATTTTATGCAAATGTCGCTAGTTGCTAATATAAATTATTCCCAAACTAGATGAAAATCAGTTTCTTGAAAATGTAAACGTTATGTTAGGAGGAACTGGCTGTGATCAAATTGACCCTCTTCTTATTTTCTCGTAAGAGCAGAGTTAGGCTTCACCTTTGGTCGAAAAAGGCTATCGTGTTTTAGAATCCTGGCCGTTTGATCCTAATCTGCAAGGAAACATTTCCATGATGATGAAAAGACATTTTTGCAAAGATTCTTTATGATCACTTTCATGGTTTCCCCCTTTCACATCCCTGAACCTGTTTCTAGTATGAAAACAAGCTGTAGCCAGAGCCCTAAGGAGGGAGCCTTAGCGTAGATTAAACTATAATCTTTTACGTGCTAACAAATCTTTCATATTATGTTTCAGGAATTGCTTACAAGTGGATTTCCTGAGTTTGTTAAAATAGTGGAAGTTGGTCCAAGAGATGGATTACAGAATGAAAAGGTATGTTAACAATGGGGATAGCGAGCCTTTGAGGAAGACAATACTGTATTAATTAAGCCCAGATATTCGATCGTGCCATTAAAAGTTTACAACAATATAGAAAAGGCCCCAGAGTTTAGGTCTTGATCCCCCTCTTTTGTGATGTTTTAAAATGTAAGGTTAATTAATAACTTGGTGTAAGCATTTTCTTAGTACTTATTGTAGTAATTTCCTAGCTGTTGCAATAGTATTGTCTTCAAAAACTTTCCTCTTTAAAATATCAACAAAATATGACTATAACAAAAGGAGAAGCACTGAACATTGTTTCATCTCATTCAAGTGATTATATTTTTTTTTAATCGTGTCAGTATTTTTAGTATTTTAGTATTTAGTATTTTATTGTCACTTATAGGCCGCCCTTTTCCCTGAGGGGACTCAGGGCGGCTTACAACTCATGGGAAGGGGGTGCAAGACAGAACGTAAAATAATATGTGAGTACAAAAATAAAATAGCAATAAAACACAACATTCATTCAACATTCGGGTGGGGTGTATGAAGATCTTATCCCCAGGCCTGACGGGATAGCCAGATCTTAAGGGCTGTGCGGAAGCTCTGGACGGTGGTGAGGGTGCGAATCTCTACGGGGAGATCGTTCCAAAGGGCCGGAGCTGCTACTGAGAAGGCTCTCCTCCGCGTAGTCGCCAGTCGGCACTGACTGGCGGATGGAACTCGGAGGAGGCCCACTCTGTGCGATCTGATGGGACGAAGGGAGGTAATCGGCAGAAGGCGGTCTCTCAAGTACAGTATGAAATCAATCAGTAGTACAATATACAATAGCAACTTAAGAATATTAAGAATATTAAGAAAAGGACTCTGACATATTGTATTAATTGAGAGAACCCCACAAAACGTCTTTACAAGCCTCACTCCATATGGAAGTCATTTCTGTTTGGTGACATTCCATATAGCTTCAATGACATATGTTTGTCACTTAGCTGATGCCCAGCCTATGGGGTTTCCCCGTTTTGTTATTAATTTGTAAGAAAAAAAGTTCCTCGTTAAGTGAGAAAGACCTGTGTACCATCTCCTTCCATGTGATTTGATCTCTCTCTCTCCCTGCATTCTTCAGCCACCTGACCTGTTATCTGGAATATTGCCATGTAGAAGCATGTGCTTTGCAGCTCATGCAATGTTTACATGTGAAAAGCAAAGCCTTGGCATGGAAGCTACCCCAAGTGATGCAGAGGTGACAAAAGTCATAGGGCAATTGGTGATGTTTGCATAACCAAACAGAACAGTGGTGGGTTTCAAAAATGTTTGGAACCTCTTCTGTAGGTGTGGCCTGCTTTCCAGAGGAGAGCCTTCTCTGTGGCTGCTCCGACCCTCTGGAACGAACTCCCCGTGGAGATTCGTACCCCACCACCCTCCAGGCCTTCCGCAAAGCCCTTAAAACCTGGCTGTTCCGACAGGCCTGGGGCTAAAGATTCGTCGCCCCCTTTCGAATGGTATGATTGTTGCGTTTTTTTAACTATGTATTGTTTTGTGTTGTTGTTAAACTGTCTGTATCCCCCTTTCCCTTCTTTGAGTTGTGAGCCGCCCTGAGTCCCCTTAGGGAAAAGGGCGGCATACAAATGAAATAAAACTCTAAACTCTAAACTCTAAACTCCGGGTCCACTGGTGGAACCTCTTCTAACCGGTTTGGTAGATTTGATGAACCGGTTCTACCAAACTGGTGCGAACCAGTAGGAACCCACCTCTGAAGCAGAAGCACTTGGTCAACATGAGCTGATCACAAAAAGCTAAGTAGGGTCGGACCTGGTTGGTACTTGGATGAGAGTTGATAAAGCTTGTAGATGGACTGAGAAGCAGAAAAAATGTCCTAGAAGAAGGCAATGCAAACTGCTTCTGTTTTGTTAGAAGAATCTTGGAAGTTTGATGAACAGGAGAGCCAGTTTGGTATAATGATTAAGGTTCTGGCCTAGAAACCAGGAGACTGTGAATTATAGTCCTGCCTTAGGCATGAAAGCTGGCTGGGTACTCTTGGGCTAGTCACACTATCTCTGCCCAAACCACTTCACAGGATTATAGCTGGGGTGAAAATAGGAGGAGGACAGAGATATTTGCCACCTTTATTCACTTATAAAGCGATACATTAAGGGAAATAAAAATCTAATCTAAATAAACAAGTAAATAAAGCTTACATGTGCCCATAAAATTATCAGTAGTCGTATCTACATATAAAATGATGCCTTGCAGTGTTTCAGTGATATTTTAACACAAGTACAAACAGATAAACCAGTACATATATTTTGGAACATCACTATGTTATCACCAGTCTCTCCTTCATCAGTACTTATATAAATTAAGGAAGTGGTGCTTTTTCTTCCATAGCCACTCCAGGTAACATTTCTGGAATACATTTGAGAAGGCAGGAAGATGGAAGTTACTTAGTAAAGTGTTGTGGCCAGGCAGGCCACCAGCGTGACCCGACTAAAGCGCGAACATCATAAGCGCGCCGACAAAACCGCGGCGCTAAAACCGCGATGTCAAAAGCGCGCCGACAACAGCGCGCCGACAGAAGCGCGATTTAAGTTAAGGTAAGGTTTAGGGTTAGGTTTAGGGTTAGGTTTAGGGTTAGGTTTAGGGTTAGGGTTAGGTTTAGGGTTAGGTTTAGGGTTAGGTTTAGGGTTAGGTTTAGGGTTAGGTTTAGGGTTAGGTTTAGATTTAGGTTACAGCGCACTTCTGTCGGCGCGCTGTTGTCGGCGCGCTTCAGGGCTCATTTGTCACTCATTCGTCGCGCGGTTTTGTCGGCACGGTTTTGTCACCGCGGTTTAGTCAGGCTCGCTTTTGTTGTTCGCGCATTTGTGGTGGAACCAGCCACCAGGTGGCGGCAGAGCATTGGATCAGAGGGAGTGTTCAGGGAAACACTTGGGAGTTGTTGCAGGATGCACCCCGTCGAAGGGTTACTCGATGGAAGGAACAACTGAGTACTTACAGGAGATGATTGCAAGCAGCTGTTGCTCATTGGGATCCTCTCCTGAGTATAAAGAGACTGCTGGTGCCATGCCCTGGTGGCAGAAGTCAACGTTTCGTTCCATTCCTGTTCTAGTGACTGTTCTTGTTCGCATTCACAAACCGAGAGAAGCCAACTTGGATAAGTGGGTTGAGATAAGAGAAGCCGGGTTTGCATTTTGTCATGAGTTATAGGACTTCTGCCAGAGCTATTATCTTTGTTTATTTGGACTTGCAGCCAACAAGAGCTTGGACTGATTAAAAGAAACCTTTTTAGTTACGTGGCTTTCGGCTTTCATTCCTGGACGGAGAAGGGGGGTCAGAACAGTAAAGGATGGAAAGTTAAAAGCCCATAGGTAGAAGGCAGGGGTGGATTTCTCGCCCCGTTCCAACTGGTTCGGTTGGAACGGGGCCGGTGGCGTCCTCATGCACGCATGCGTACTAGCGTCTGCGCGATGCTCCAGCTGCTCCTGGAGGATCGCGCAGGTGCTGTATGCGTCCTGCGCATGCGTGGAAGCGCAGAACTCATCAAAACCGGGTAAGGACCGCGGGTGGGCAGGCGGGCCCTTCGCCGTTCCCGGAAGTTACTTACTTCTGGGTTCGCCGACCAACCGGTTCGCAGGGAGCGCCGCGAACCGGTTGAAACCCACCCCTGGTAGAAGGAGAAGTCCCTGTTTCCATGACAATGGAAATAGTGACAGCAGCTTTCTGACTTTTGTCTTACTTTGTGACTAAATGATTTCCCCATGTTTCTTCTATCATAAATGTATTACATTTCCATCCTTGTCTTTCTCTTAATCTCAGAGGCTTTAAATTGTAAGCTCTTGGGGCCAGAGCCTCACTTTCTGCTTTGATCTGGTTGGGGCAATGCCAGTGACTGTAATAGTCAGAAAAAAAATATGTTCTGTATTCCCAAACATGTGCTACCCATAGCCTTTACTCCATCTGACCGTGTCACTTGTATTAAACAGATATTGCAGACTCTGAGGAAGAGCCAACAGTAGTGCATATTACAAGTTATTTCCTGGGGATGTGTGTTAGTTTCCTTTTTGACCAAGAAAAGAGCATCTGGGCCCAATATCCTAAAACATCACTAGTGATTTTTACGTTTTGTTTTATGGCCTTATAAATAGTTTGGTGTGTGGATCTAAGATGTTTTTAACACATGGCAATGTGCTGTATAGAAATGATATTCCTTCCAATTCGCAGGCTATACTTCCTACAGATGTGAAAATTGAGTTAATCGACCAACTTTCCCAAACTGGCTTGTCTGTCATAGAAGTGACAAGTT